>NC_051079.1:69375871-69510871 GCF_004664715.2 Peromyscus leucopus | reverse complement strand
CCAGTCCCTGACACCAGCCTCCATTAACTCGACTAGTCCCCAGCTCCCATGCCTCCCCCTCTTTACCTTAACCAGTCCCTGACACCAGCCTCCATTAACTCAACTAGTCCCCATCCCCTACACCACCTCCTCTTTACCTTAACCAGTCCCTGACACCAGCCTCCATTAACTCGACTAGTCCCCATTCCCTACACCACCTCCTCTTTACTTTCACCAATCCCTACTAACTCTACTATATCCCCTCAACGTTCATTAGTCCCCATCACCTCCTTGTCGTATCTCTTCTCATCTTGCCGGTCTCCCTCACCTCTTAAATACCACTCCTCCCTCCTCCACATCCTCAAGACCTCCTCTCTATCCCTGAACCTCCACCTTCCTCTACTACCTCTAGTCATGTGACCACCACCGATAGTTCCTATAGGGCGTGCCTATCTCTCCCTCTGTGTTCCCACCACCTCTCCTGCTCCCCACGACATCCACCAGTCTCCACCAGCTCTGCCAGACCCCACCGTTTCCTCCACATCCCCACCAGCTCTGCCAGCCCCACTGTCTGTTTAATGTGCAACTCCACTGCACGCCGGCCACCCCCCTTCTGTTTCCCAACCACCTCCGCCCCACCTGTCCCCACCACCTTCTCTACAGTCCACCAAGTACACACAACATGCCTGCCTCCTTCAGAGACATCTGACCTTTTAAAATTAATATCATTCTCATTCTACATTACGATCAGCACGGAGTCCGTAAAAATAAAGAGGAAGCTTTTCAGAGGTCATAAAAATAAAGAAAAATTGAAATCACTTGTGCTGTAGAGAGGATTCTCTTCATGTTGAGGATTTTGCTGTGTGTTGGCACATCAGAACAAAAGGACTTAGAATATATTAATACAGATATGTTTATTCGGATCAGACATTATTTCTCAAGTACTTATGAACATAACAAGTTGAAAGCAAGTAAGAAAGAGCCGAAGTACACTCAAATCTTCCCTGATGCTTTTTTTTTATACAAAGATGCATACCCAGAATTTCTTCATCACTATTCTTATGAAATTAAATAAAATAAATATTTAAAATATAAGATAGTCTGTTTTTGCAGGTTTTTATATAAGGAATTTAAAATCAATATTTTGCTAATTCATACAATGTTTTATTTAGCAATACGAAGCAGATTAGTTCACTACCTTTGTGTTCCCTCTGGGGTGATCTGCTTGGGCCCATCTTCTCACTGCGTGGCCCCTTTTTTTGCTCCCTTCAGTTCTGAAAGTTCTCATGCGTAGTAGGCAGATACTCTCTTCCCCACCTGCCCCAGCCTTCTTGTGCTTTCAACAAGGTCCTTAACTGAGCACAGGTTCTCAAGTGGATAAATCCCAGCAGATTGTCCTTTTCCTCTATGGATTTGCTTTGGTGTTTATATCGAAAAACTAGTGCTATGTAGGAGAGTTTCTCCATTGTGCTTTGTGTTTTATATTTTTATGATGTAATTGAAACATATGATCCCTTTGAAGCTGGTTTTCTGTTTTTTTTTTGTTTTTGTTTTTGTTTTTTTGTTTTTTTTTGTTTTAGTAAGCCATTTAGTTTGAAGGTGATTTTTTCTTTGTGCTTTTCTCCTCCTGCCCCGTTCGTTGACCAGCTTCCTCTCACGAATTATTCTGCCCCTTGTCAGTATTCTGCTAAGCACATTTGTGAGTCTACTTTTCCACTTCTGGGTTCTCTACCAGTTCATTAAAAGGACTTTATCGTCTATCATGTGAAGCCCACCATGGCGTCCATCACTGTTGCTATTGCTAAGACTATCAAGAAGAAAGACGTCCAGACTCTCTGACTTTAAAGACTGTTTCAGCTCTTGAGGTTCCAGTGCTTTCCATAGAAAATATGCATGAACTACTTGGATCCATCAACCATCTCACTGAGATTTTGATGGGAATTACAAGACCCTTGTAGAATACTATTGGGATAATTGACCTTTTATCCGTGTTGAGGCTTCCAAGCCATGAACTCACAGTTTTCATCGATTTGTTTTGCATTTGGGTTTATTTCATTAGAATTTGATATTTTCCAGCCTTTGGATCTTGTATTATATTATATTTACATGGACTTGTTTTATTTTCTTTATAATAATTATATATGACAATTGTTCTCCATTTCATTTGCATGTACTCACTGGTGGTATCTAGTTTGGTTGGGATCTTATAAATCTTATATTCTGCAGCCACAGTAAATTCAGTTATTAATTCTATGAGTTTGGGGGAAATTCCTCAAGATTGTCTATTGCACACATAATAAAGATCATTATATCTGTGCACTGGGGTGTGTCCTCAGGCAATGCTTGTTTCTGCTCATGTGTGTTTATTTCACAACCTGCATTTCCTTATATTAATACAGCCATGTCTTATGTGGATATTCACTTGCTGGCATGGTACCTTAGTTTCCATGATTTTAGTTTTAACTCATCTTTCTTACAATCTGATGTTTCTTGTGAGAGCACACTGTTGAATTTTTGTCACTGTTTTTTTTTTTTTTTTTTTTTTGTTGTTGTTCTGTGATACACAGGGGCCAAAGCTGTTCCCTAATTGGTGCTGTTTATGCTACTTACAGTATAGGTAGCTATTGATTTCCTTAAGCCTCAACTCTGCCATTTCATTTGCTTGTATTGTACTCTCTTTCTTGGATCTCTGTTTTATTCCATTTTGCCATCCTTGGTGCTACTCATGCTTTATCGGGGATTTGAACTGTATTTTCTTACAGTCCTGATTAGCTTTCTGTTACTGTGATAAGCAGCATGGCCAAAGGCAACTTGCAGGTGCAAGGGGCTATATTTGTCTTAAAAGTTATAATTCATCATCAAGGGAAACAAAGGCAGGAACTTGGAGTCAAGAACTAAGCAAAGATCATGGAGGAACATTGCTTACCAGTTTGCTTCCCCTCAGCTTGCTCAGTTGTCTTTTTATATATCCCAGGACCTAGGGATTGTACTGCCCACAGTGGACTGCGCCTTCTTATACCAGTTAATTAGCAATCAAGAAAATGTTCCACAGACATGCCCACAGGCTAGTCTGAGAGACATAATTCCTCAGTGTGATTCACTCTTCCCATGTATGTCTAGGTTTGTGTCAGGTTGACAAAAACTCACCAGCACAGCTCTTTGTAATGGCTTTAATTGCACTATGTTCTTGGTGGTGTCTATGGCACCCACCCCATTACAGGTTTTCATCTTTACATGTGAAGCAGGTATACTATCTTTCACTGAGGTTTCTTACCTACTTGTCCTTCTGAGTACCCAGTACTATCAGATGATGGGGTGGTTTGTGATACCCCTTGGTGTGGTTTAGGACACTCCTGGGAAGGAGACTGTGCTTACCCAAGCACATGCCCTTGCATCATCTGGCCTCCCTTGTGCGAACACTCTGAGATTATTTCTTTGACCATTTATTTTCCCCTTAAGTAATTCTTCAGGAAGAACTGCTAGGGCTTCAGAGACGGCTCAATGGTTAAGAGTGTCAATCTCTCTTGCTGAGGGCTAGAGCTCAGTTCCCAGCACCCACATAAGGCAGTATCACCTGTAACTCCGGCATCTACCATTCTCTCTGGCCTCACCTACACTGCAATCATGTCTACACACCCACACAAAAACTCACACATGCACACATTGACACTAAAAATAAAATCTTATAACAAATAAAGAAGAGCAACCAACACACTTGTCCTCTTCTGTTCTCATTTAAGAGTGTCTCTATTTCCCCGTTATCACCACAGGATGGTGTGCAGTCCTCTTGCAGCACCTGGACTGTGAGTTTGGGAGGAGAACCTGCTGTCACTCAGGTCAGAGTATAGTAAAACCTACACCTTTCTTCTAGCTGAGCTCAAGACTTTCCCCGAACCTCTGGGATGTCAAGTAAGAGGATCTCACCTTAGCTTTATTGAGGTCATCCTCTCTGGTGCACTCAGCCTTTCTGATCTGTGCTTGCGTCAATTGTTGCAATGATTTCAGCCGTAGTCCTCCCACACGCTCAGCCTCATTGCTGGCTTTGCTTCTTAGGTTACTATTGCAAAACATTCATTCTTCACTGTGCCCTTCGGGATGCTAGAGCTGCCTCTGTTCCTCTCGTTATAATTTCTCTCTATTGTCATGGTGGTGTAAGTCCTTCTGGTCCACCCACAGAATCACCAGCCCCTTCAGCCTTAGCTTCCAGAGCTCTTTGAGTGTGATTTTACTTTCAGTGATTTCAATTTTTAATTCTGTGATTTCCCTGTGGTTACTTAAAGATAAAAGTTTAATTGTCTTGCTGGTGTGTGTGTGTGTGTGTGTGTGTGTGTGTGTGTGTGTGTGTGTATGTGTGTGTGTTGCATGCACATACATGTTGAATGTGTGCCCCTGTGCATGCACATTCGGGGCCAGAGGAGGATGCCAGGTGTCTTCCTCTGTCTATGGTTTATTCCCCTGAGACGGTCACTCAGTGAACACAAAAGTCCTTATAACAGGTTGGTTAACGGGCATCTGGGGTCCACCTCACCTGTCCCCACACACCAGTGCTGGGGTGACAGGGACTTGCAGCCATGTCTTGCCTTTATGTGTGTGTTGTGTATTTGAACTCAGGTCCTTCTGCTTGAAGAGCAATCATTCTTACCTACTGAGCCATTGCCCAGGTCCCTTTGCTGCAAGAATTTTATTTCTATTATTTGTTTCAGGGTGATTTGTCGCTGACTCCTGGATTCTTTCTGTAGAGGTTTCTTAGGACTCCTGCTGGACGGGGCGGGAATGATGTCTCAGAGGGTAAGAGTGCTCACCGCTTTTAGAGGTGACCTGGTTTTGGTTCCCATCACCTCCATGTAGGCTCATGACTGTCTATAACTCCAGTTCCTGGGATTCTGCACTTCTCTGCAGGCTCCTGTGCACACACGGTGCACATACATACACTCAGGCACACACATGTACAGATAAAAATGAAATAAATACTTTAAAAGTCCTTCCTGCGGAGTCTAGACACTCCAGGTACTTTGTGTGGGTAGTGCTGTACCTTCTACTCAGCCTATGCAGGAGCTCAGGTGGGCGAGCCTGTGAGACAGGCGGTACTTGGTGATTCATTCTTCATTAGCTGAAAAATAATAGGCTTTTCGAGTTTGTGGTGCCAAGAATCCAGGAAGCCATAAGTGCTTAGCACGGAGGGTCTTGATAAACTGTCCTTTTCCGGGCTTTGGGGAATATGAGAAACACGCATGAAGTGGCCTGTACACAGATAGTTATTCCAAAGTGTCTGGAGCTAGAGAGTAAGTTCTGGGCTATAGATAAAGCTGTTGAGTCATCAGCATATAAATGATAATTAGTGCTTTACCTAGGGATCAAGAAGATGGGAATAAGGAGATAAAATGGCAATGTGCAAGAGGAACAGAAGGTAATGACGGAGGAACAGTAATAAGAAGAACCCCACAGGGAAAACAAGGGAAACATAACAGAAAGAAGTAAACAGAGAGAAGGAAAAGCAGAGAAGGGACTTGATTCGGTCACTGAAACTGAACGGGGTTAACCTACCTCACCAGCATGCTGAGTGAGCAGGAGCCCAAGTTTCTGCCTCTCTGCAGCGAGTGCTGTAAAACCCTGCTGCGGTGACGTCTCCTCCCTAGTGTCCTGGAGAGGTCTGAACAGAACTGTGATGAAGCCTGGTTCCTTAGGGATGACTGTCTCCACACATCAGCCAAGAGCAGTTGGGCTTCCGGGCCTCTGCCTGCCTCGGGCCCACTCAGACTACTCTGAAGGTCCTGGGCTGGGAAGATGGCTTTAGTGGGTGAAATGCTTGCCGCTCACGTATGAGGATCTGAGTTCGGATCTCCAACACCCATGTAAAAGCCAGGTGTGATTATGTGTGTCTGTGACCCCAGTGCTGGCCAGGCCGTAGCTGAAACTAAGCCCCCAGGTTCTGCAGGAGATCCTGTCTAAAATAACGAGGCTAAGGAGCAAAGCAGGGAGAGTCCTGGTGGTAACCTCACCTGGCATGCACACGCCAGTGCACCAGAAGCGCATGTGCACACACACACAGACACAGACACACACATTCATACACACACTCACACAGACACACACTCACACAGACACACACATTCATGAACACACTCACACAGACACACACTCACAGACACACACATTCATACACACACTCACACAGACACACACATTCATACACACACTCACACAGACACACACTCACACACACACTCACAAATAGACAAAGCTCTTTGGGTGACCCTATCCAACTGAACACTTTATCAGGATTGTACACAATGGTGACTTTCCTTATTACTCCCTTCTCTGGCTCCCATTACTGCTGGATGGCTAGTGATGAAAAGCTGGATGGTTGGCTCACTCACCTCTTTGACGTCTCTTTTATGCTTCTCTTTTTTAAACAAAGTACTCACTCTGGAGAACATCACCTCATGTGGGATTTATTCCTGCAAAGTCAAGCAAATCAAGGATCACTCGGTCCCTGTTACCCAGGGCTGGTGATGTGACCTGAATACCACTTGAGCCAGGCTGACTCAGTAGCTCCACACTTCCCGGCCACCCTCCTGGTTGCATTCTGGTGGAGATTAAGAAATGTGCTAATCTCTCAGAACCTCAAGAATCATACTCTACGGTGGCTTGGTGCATGCTGGAGTTGGCACCTCCTGGGGCAAGGGAGCCAAATGTTACATTTTCGGGAATGTTGTGAGCCAGCTGACATCAAGCAGTTAGCTTGAGAGCAGCCTCAGTCGGAGACTGGCAAACACCGCGTTGGGCTTTTGGGTTTTTTTGTTTGGAAAAAAGCTAATCATGACCAGCGCACAGTTAGGGTCATCTTTAGAATCTTTGGATGGTAGTTTGTCAATTTTATTTAAAGTAATCCCTTTACCCCGTCGTTTTACCTTTTCTAATTATTTGGCATTTCATTTTGTTAATTAGCATATTTCATCAGGTCTCAATAGCACCCGTAGCTTTTGGTACCCACAACCTGGACTAGCCCATTTGATATACATACAAAATCTCCTCGCATCAGCACGAGAGAGGGTTCTAGAAGTGCAGAGCTGTGGCGAGGGAGTGGCAGTTCCAGGAGCTGGTGCAGGAGATATCCCGTGCCTGTGGAAGGACAGAGCCCTGGAAGGATATCAGTTGGGATGCAGCACGCATAGTCCCGAGAGGGAGGAGGCTGGAGATGGCCCAGTCATGCATCAGGTGCTGTGGATGAGGATGCTGGCCCTCCATGGAAGCTGCTGGGGCTTACACCTGCTCCCCTGGAGTGGCTGCTGGCTGCTGGGGCCGGAGAAGTCCTTCTCACCTCAGTGTTCCTCTCTGTATGAATACATCCCTGCTGTAAGCCTGCAGACAGCGGATGGGCTGCCTGCCTGCATTTGCCCATTTCCTAAATGTATCCCCCCTGTGGGGAATTCTTCACACAGAGAGAGGACGAGAGATGAACATCTTCCAGTGACAACCGTGGTACAAGCAATGTGAAGTCCCAAACCACAAATGCCTTCCACCCTCTGTGCACTCGCCCACACCCTCTGTTTAGCTAACCTGTCATTGCTCACATAGAAGAGCTCCCTTGCTTTCTTAAGAAGCAAAGGGCTGGATTTCGCTGAGTGTGGTGCCTGCCTCTGGCTCTTGTATCACAGGTCATAAACCAAGGGACAGGCTGTGTTTGCCATGGACAGGGAAAGAAAGAGGAAATGAAGACAGAGTGCAGCCAGAGATCCAGCAGGGACTTCTCTTTAGCACACCCTATCCTCAGCAGGAAGCTGGGTGCAGGCTAGGCGGATGGCATTTCAGAGGAACAGGGTGCCTTTGAGGCATCACTGGGCCCCGATCTCTTTCTTTTTCATGCTGTTTCCCTATCCAGCTTTTTGAACTCAGCAGTGCATCTCATAGACATTTGAGTGCTCCAGTCTGAGGGAGGGAGGCCAGCAGACTGGCCCTGTGCTCTTTGGATGTAGCTCAGGGCCCTAACCTCCATAATCCCACATAGAGATGGATGGAGGCAGAGTGGGGATGGGGAATCCTGAGGTGGGTGAGTGCCACATGCCACAGATATCAAGTTTTGGGCAGAGCCAGAGCTAGTCAATTTGATCACAGTAGGAGGTAGCCATCATGCTTAGCAACAGGGGTTTGGCAGAAGGGTGAAGCTGGAAGGGAACCCAGTGATTTGGAGTAGAGAAGGAGGGGTACGAGGGAGGAGGAAAGCCTCTTGGTTTTACTCTTAAGAATGTTTAGGTTGTATACACTCATTTATTTTGTAAAAGCCTTTCAGCTTTTCTTTTCCATTTTATATGTATTTTTGTCTGATACAGAAAGACATAAAAGCTGTGTATAGCGTTTCTTGCTCCACTGCATTTCAGCAACTGAGAACACTGTAGTGCTTGCGTCAGGGTAAGCATACCCACGGCCTCAAACAATTGTCGTTTCTTTATTAGAACTGAGAGGACATTGCTGTCATCACCTGCATACCTGTCACCAGTGGCACTTGCCCATACTCCATGAACGCATGCATCTTCTCGCAGAACCTGGATGAGGCTGGAACGAAAAAGCCCCTCCTGGAGACTAATTGCAGGAAAAGGGGGAGGCAGGAGCCAAAGAGCAGCAGGAGGGTCCTACTGTGCCCATGATGTTCAGGGCAGAGGAGACCTGAATGGAGAGGGGACACCAGTCACCGCCAGGTAAGATGAGCACAAAGGAGTCTCATGTGACATGTACTCACTCCACCAGGAGCAAAGTAGGCCTGTTTTCAGTACACAGAAGATTCTCTGTGCTTAGGAGACTCATTGGTGAGCATATCCTGTTTTCAAAATTATTTTTTAAAAAAAGATATAGTGATCTCTTTACCAAGACCTAAATGTCTTTAATGTCTCACACAGCATTGACTCCAAATTGTCTGTTTTCCAGAGAACCAAGAGTGATATATATGTATATTCATTCTGATATTTGTTGTATTAAGTAAATATTTAGGTAAACGAGAAGCAATTCCAACCCTAGAATCTACAATTCTGTTTCCTGTTGCTCCACCCCCCAGGGAGCTAAAGAGCGTTACACGACACTATATTGCTATTTATCAAAACTCTTTGAGCACTGTATGATGTTAGTCATAGTTTATGACTACCAGGCAACCTAAGATTGCAGATAACACAAATCTGGTATCTAAAAATCTATCTGTTGGATAGAAGGACATGGAGTGGGTTCATTTATAGCCTTAAATGTTTTTATCTGCTGGTAGATAATCTCCTAGAAGTAGTATTATTCCTGATTTTGCGGCGTTCTTAAAGAAAACAACTTGTGTAGTGTCATTCATCACAATTACTTTAATGGCAGACTACTCAAACAGCATCAGACAGGCCACTGTCCACATCTAAAATAGGAGCCCAAGTCACTGGTGCCCCTTTGTAACTTCAGAGGGTGTTTGCATAGCAACATTCTCCACTGAAAGAAGTCATTCACAGGCTAAAAGGGAGCAGCCAGGGGAAAGCCACTGTCTATAAAGTTGGCCAGGAAGAATCGTATTTTGATGGAATTGAGATTGTATCAACTTGAACTTCTAAGAGAACAGAATGGTTATGAAATTTTTGTTAACCTTTTAAAGTTGATTTATTTCTGAAAACCTGTATTGAGGATGAAAAGAACCCTTCTTCTCTGACTTAAAGAAGGCAACAGAAATACAAATATACTGTTCTTAATGGTTCATAAAAAATACCTTGATTCCTGTTTGTGATATATATATACATATTAAAAAAATGACATTCCAGAATGCCTTCCTTCCCAAGGCCGATAAAAGTTCAAAACTACTGTCAGGCGTCAAAATTCAATTGCCTTAGAAAAGCAGCGAGTGTGGCCCTGAGAGTGCTTTGAGCCTCCCACCATCCAGCTAACAAAGCTCCCTTCTCCACTCAGTGCCTGTCACCACTTATGACCCCATAGTGAGCCCTCGGGATCTGACTTGGGTGCTAGTGTGGGAGATGGAAAGACCGAATCGATGCAAAAACACATTCATTCTAAAACAAGCAGAATGTGGTTCCAAAATTAAGTGAGTTAAACAGTTGCGATGATGCAGTCAACCTGCTGCCGTGGAACAGCTCAGGCCTTTTAATATATGAAATCATTTGGGACGTGAGACAAGACTTTGTGAAGAAATATTTGGCCCAGATAGGCCCCATTCACAAAACTTAGGATTATTCACTGGTCCATCCCTCTGCCATCATCCATATCTTTGCCATCATCCACCCCTCCACCATCCATCCATCCATTCATCCATCCATCCATCCATCTTCTCCACCCATCTTCACCTTAATCATCACTTCACCGTTTAAACATCTCCTCGGCCCTCTGTCATCCAGTTCTTCATTACACACCCACCCACCCACCTCACTCACTCTTGGCTCACTGTCCACCCTTCTGTCCATCCCTTTCTCCAGTCCGTCCCACTTCCACAACCCATTCCCCGGTATCAGCGTTTCTATGAGATGGTGGGCTCTTTTAGACAGTAAGAATGCCGCTAGAGGAAGGCATGACCTCGGCACCCCGCAGTTCTGTAGGAGAAATACTCGGGTGTTTGAGAAATTACAGTCAGCCCTACGTAGGCCTGTAAATGGGAAACTGGCTTCCTGGATAACTCACGGTTAAGAAGGGCTGGGGTTGAAGACTGAGACAGTTCTCCAGAAAGGCATAAAGAAAAGAAATAGAATTTGTAAAGAGCGGAAGGACACAGAGGGGCAAAGGAACACTGAGGACTTTGGTACAGCTGCAGCCAGCACGATGTCAGGAGGAAAGATCCAAGTGCCGTTTGTAAGTTCAGTTTTCAAAGTGTTTGATGATGGCAGACCCATTTAGTTAAAAGCTGCTCTCACATTCCAATAAAAGAAAAAGAACCTGGGTGTTATTTCCCTGCCTTTATTCTCAGGTGAGGGCAGACAGGCCACCAGGGGGATGGGACACTCGTTTCTGTTTCCAGGACAGAACACGTGCACTGCGAACATTGTCGTCAGCAGTGGGTCTGAGAGGGGAGTGGGTTTAACAGTGAGACTTGGAGCCCCCCTGTTGCAAACACAGCACCCCGAGCATGTGTCTCACTGGTACAGTTCAGACATTCACTCTCTGCAGCACCCTTGCAGAGGCGTGGCAATTATTTGTGCCTAGGGTTAATGAAAAAACACACCAGAGTAATAGCTGATAATAATTCAGAGTCTAGAAATCTGAAATACTCTTGTGTGTGGGGATCCCCTCTACAACAACTACACACACACACACACACACACACACACACACACACACACACACACACGTGCACACAAGCACACATACTCAGTCATGCACTGAACATCCTTTTTATCAAACGAACAAATGCTAATGAAAAGGAAGTTTGACTGAAGGCTAGAGTGACTCCCACTTCCTTGGGAAGAGTCTCTGGGTGGCTCCCTGCTGGTCATTGCAGTCGGAGTTCTCTGGTATATGGACAGTGACTATACCTCTGTGAGCTGTGGCAAGTGTTGTCTGCTCTTCCTGTCTACCTCCCCATGCACAGACACTTTCAAAGAACCGAGCCAATAACCAACAAAAACGCCAATGCAGGATGGGACATTTCGTGGTGGCACAGCAGCCACCACAATCTGTATCTGATGGGATGGGGCCTCTCCAGAGTGGTCACCCTGGGGGAGGCTAAGCCCTTAACATCTCAGCTGCCAGCCCTCCCTGAAGGAAGCTCTCCAACACTTCTTAACCCTCCCCATCGAAGCCTAAGCCTGCTTCCTCTCTGCCCCCTCTTCTAGGAGAGGGAGCAGCTGGTCCCCTCCTCCACATGATAGCCCTTCACATCCTGAAGACGCTGCTATTAGGTCAGCTCCCAGCTCCAGGCTAAGTGAGCGGTAGATCCTTTAATCTTCCTTCATAGCTCCTATTTTCCGAGTCTTTAATCGTTTCTGCTGCTCTCTACGGAATCCCTTTCAGCTCGTTAAGCCCTGGTGTGTCACCTCTTCAGAGGGTAGAGCAGGATGGTGGAAAAGCCAGGCAGCCCCAGCTTAGGAGTCTGCACCC
Source organism: Peromyscus leucopus (assembly GCF_004664715.2). Classification (NCBI taxonomy): domain Eukaryota; kingdom Metazoa; phylum Chordata; class Mammalia; order Rodentia; family Cricetidae; genus Peromyscus; species Peromyscus leucopus. The sequence goes on along the minus strand of NC_051079.1, from coordinate 69,498,835 downwards.
TCAAAAACATAGCCAAGCCACCTCCCCAAATGTGCCTGTGATCTTTTGGAAGGGGGACAGACCCTGGGAAACAGTGTCTCCTCCACAGCCGGGGGGGGGGTGCGGGGCGGGGAGAAAAACCCAACAGCAGCAGTGAGCAAAACACACCCACGAACAAAAGCAAAGCATGCACACGGCCTTCCAGCTTTCCCGGTGGCTGCCTCCCTAGTTGCCATTTCCTTGTTCAGACTGTGCAACGGTTTCGATGTGGCTTCTCCTCATTTTCCGGGTTCCTTTCCTTCCAATTACCAAACACTTCCACTACGTCACTTTTGTTCTGAGTCTAAGGTCCAGGTCCTTTTCCATTAAATTTCACATCCGTCATTTTCAGATTCAGCGTGGAGCCTCGGAGATAAAGACACAGCAGGAGGTGTCCGGCTGTCCCCCTGGCTGGTCTTTAGCCCCCCACTCGTTATCTCTTGGTGGGCTTCGTGGCACCTCTAGGTACCTGCTGCAAGGACAGGACCACAGTGAACCCTTGCCCACCCAGGAAGCGCAGGCTGACCGTCTGTGCTGTGTCCCCGTCTCCCCTGACCACGCATTGAGTTAGATTTCAGGGTCCTGATTAAATCTGGCCCTGTTCTCTGCGGTGTTATCTGCAGCTCCCAGCCCGGGTACACTGTGCACTTAATGAACTTGCTCTCCTTCCTATCATTCAGAAAATTGATGAAAGTGCTTAAACAGCATTGAACCCGGGATTCTCCACTGGGAGACCCCACTTGTTATGTTCTCTCATATCGATATTGAGCCATTTACAAGTATGCTTCAAGTGCGGCCACCAAGCATTGTCTTGCTTATGATTTGGGTCATCTTTTTCCTACGTGAAGTAGGATTTCACAGGCTGGACACCAGCGTCCCAGGGAACAACTCAAAGTGGAGCTGTGTCCTTCCCTCAAGGGCTCATCTGGAATGCCGCTGTCCTGCCTTGTTAAAACCATCCTGTTGATTTGCTGTAAGAACAAGCTACTTACCAAAGCAGCTGTGCTTTCCAAAGAAGGAATAAAAGACTTCAAATATCTCACACCTTCATTCACATTCCTGTTTAAAAATATTGCAAACATATTTAAATTTGAAATGTAGACAGACACACTGTAGCCCCAGTTCTCAAATATTTTCAAATTCAAGATACTCTCTCTATATAGACACACACACACACACACACACACACACACACACACACACACACACACTTACATTTCCCTGAAAATATCTCACTGTGGCTGACTTTGAGATCCTTCAGCCTCAGTTTTGCTGCGTACTGAGATTCTGGCCCAGCACTGTTACTCAAGTTGAATGTCCTTTGCTTTGAAGCTGTCAATGTTCTTACCTCCAAAACCAAAAACTTTTCACAGAAATCTAGCCATCCTTATGGAATAATCACTTCTCCCAACCCTAATGAGGAAGAGTGGGTGGGTAGTTCCTACCCTTCTCAGGCCACATCTGCCTCCTCTCTTGATAAAGCATGGCTGCTAAGCCAAGAGCTTCCAAGAAAGCTGTGGTTTCCCATGAGGGAGGCATTCCTTTCCTTGACTTCTGAAGGCCTCACCTAGTTTTGTCTTTGTGTTAGTTAGCAGCACAGTGCTAGCATGGCATCTTTATCTTGGCTAAGAAGGGCCAGAATTCATTCTGTTTTAACCTGTCTGCATGAAGGGGGAGTATTCCTCCTCATTTAGAAATGAAATAATATTGTTTCAAATGTGGCAATTTCCTTTTATTCTTGAAACAAGCAAACTGTAAATTGTCAAACAGAACAGGATAAAAGCATAATTACTGCTTTTATTTATTCATACCATATTAATGTAATATAATTATCCAGTAAGCAGACAGAATCTTATGAATATTCAACAACCACAGAAAACCAAAGCTGCAGACTAGTTACTCTCAGGAACACATAAAAAGAAGAACTTTAAAGACTGAAATAATTTTTCTCTGTTTTAAAACAACATGTAGGTACAGCTTAAAAACCCATGCCTTTGAGAGTAGAATGGCTCAATTAAAGACCAGAAAAAAAACCTTGGATGAGGAGCAAATGCCTGGTCTTAAAAATAAGCTGGTAGATAAGGGTTCCCCTCAACTTTTGTCTCGTTCCCTCCGGTTAACTTTAAGACCTCCAAGAAAAACAACAAACAAAACAAAAGCAAGAAAACCTGGACAATCTCAGCAGTAAAAGAAGAAAGAAAATTGAACTATTTTAAGCAGCTGGGGACTCATGTGGGCAGTGGGCATAGTATGTCAACTTCTAGGGAACCAACATTAGTAATGGACCAGATGCCCATCCGTTATCAGAACAGATCAGGCAATGTCTGGAGGTCAGAATTTTGGGCTGGGCTGGGGGAGAGATGCACCATAGCAGGTAGAGGAGGTTCCTGGATGTAAAGCTCAGTTCGAGTCCCAGGGTGGCAGGGGAACAGCCTGTCCAGCAGAAGACTGAGACCCTGAATGTAGACTTCATCAGGAGATACAATATATGCAGAGTCAGAGTCCAGTAGTGCTGGGCCAAATACACAGACCTTGTGGCTGGAGGAATCAGAGCTCAGAAAGCTGTGCAGACTCTCAGTGTCTATCCTAGAAGCTCTGTGTAAAGTGTGGACTCCCCATGTACAGCCTGGGCTCTTTCCCTTCATAATGAGATGGCTCATGTGCAGCCTAGACTCCAATTTCATAGTGTGGACTTGCCATGTGCAGCCTGGACTCTGATTTCACAGTGTGGACTCCCCATGCACAGCCTGACTGTTTGCCTTGACAGTGTGGACTCCCCATGCACAGCCTGACTGTTTGCCTTGACAGTGTGGACTCCCCATGCACAGCCTGACTGTTTGCCTTGACAGTGTGGACTCCCCATGCACAGCCTGACTGTTTGCCTTGACAGTGTGGACTCCCCATGCACAGCCTGACTGTTTGTCTTGACAGTGTGGACTCCCCATGCACAGCCTGACTGTTTGCCTTGACAGTGTGGACTCCCAGTGTTCAATCTGGACACTAAACTTTCAGGTTTGATTAAGGAGATTTGGTACACGCATTCACCAGCTTTGAAGACAAACAATTGCTGTGCACTTTCTCCCCCAGGTCAACACTGATGTGAAGGAGACACAAGAAAGACTTGACTGTAAAATCAAGCAGGTCAGTCTTATGCAATATATTCTGTCTGTGCCTTGGCCTTATTAATCACTTTCCCTTATTTTACCTAATGAGGAAATAGATTTTGAACATTGTGCATTTTTGCTTTCCTGTTACAGATGGAGAAACAAAAGTGGTGAGAGAGTAAATTACTTTCCAAAGGTAATTTCCCAAGAGCTGGGAGGAGTATCAATTCGTTCATTCACTCACGCCATGGCTATTAGCTGAGTAGTCACCGTGTCCTAGCTGAAGAGGGACAGTGATGAGAAACACAGCGTTCCATCTTCTCTATGTCACAGTCCGGAGTGGAGGAGAGCATCTGGGTGCTAATCACACGGAATCCGTAGGCTTGTAACAAGGTGGTGGACATCACAAAAATGTAAAATGCAAGCCCCTGAGTATCCCGAGCTCAGGAGCACGAACAGAGAGACTCCAGGGGGAAATGCACAGAGGTTGCTTTAGCAAAGAAATGGTGTAGGCGGTGGGCACGAAGGAGGAGATGCTGTATGTGGTGAGGCTGGAAGGCAGGCCAGGAACCTACAGTTCCACCCTGATTGTCACCACCCGTCCATGTCATTCTCAGAGGTGCTCGGGTTGAGTCATGTGGTTCTCTGGGCTCTTCCTTTGCTTGTGAGCACTGGAAAGGAACATCTCATGTGTTCGAACACTCAAGAATTGTGCTGGATGATGTTTCTTGTCAACTTGACACTTATTTGGGAATACAAACGTCAACTGAGAAAATGCCTCCAAACTGGGCATGGTGGCACACAACTTAATTCCAGCACTCAGGAGTTAGAGGCCAGCCTGATCTACAGGGCGAGTTTCGGGGCAGCCAGGAATACATAGAGAAACCTTGTCTAACAACAAAAAAAAAAACAGAGAAAGAGAGAGGGGAGGTGTGTGTGTGTGTGTGTGTGTGTGTGTGTGTGTGTGTGTGAGAGAGAGAGAGAGAGAGAGAGAGAGAGAGAGAGAGAGAGAGAGAGAGAGAGAACATGCCTCCATTATACTGCTTATAGGCAAGTCTGTAGTATATTTTCTTGATTAATGATTGATGTAGGCTCACCCAGCCAAATGAAGGTGGGTAGGTTATCCTGATTTGTATAAGAACATAGGCTGAGCAAACCTTGAAGAGCAAGCCAGTAAGCAGCACTCCTTCATGGCCACTGCATCAGATCCTACCTCTAGGTTTCCATGAGTTCCTGCCCTAACATCCCTGAATAATGGCCTACAAGTAGTAAAGTGAATTAAACCCTTTCCTTCTCAAGTGACTTCTGGTCATGGTGTTATATTATAGCAATAGAAACCCTAACTAAGACAGGAAATTGGTACCTTACTCATGAGATATTGCTTTGACAGGTCTGGCCATGCGTTTTTTGGGAGGATTTGTGGTGGCATCTTAACTTTGGGCTAGAAAAGTCATTAATTGTTCAGAGCTCAGGACTGCTCTATGGGAGCTTGGAAGATAAAAACATTGAGAGAAATGCCGACAACGAGGGCCAGGCTTGTGAAGCTGCAGAGGGAGTTTGAGAATCCCTTAAGTTCACAATTGGACCTGTCCGATACTGTGTATTAAGATTCGGTGGTTCCACTCAGCTTGGAACTGTGGTTAAGAGACAAGAACCACTAAGGTGAAAACTTGGCTTTGCTGGAGCAACAGATGCTGCTCAGCTTCTGCTGGGTACTGCTGTCCTACCCTAATTTACCCTACTTGTTCCTTCCATTAGTATGTGGATATTAATTTTATAATTAATAATTTGAATATAATTTTATAATTTATAATTTAAAAAATCAACATCAAATAAAGATCCCTTGTAGTCACTCAGAGGAAAAGAGGATATTTTCCCTGAAAGATAATTATTCAGTTTATAATTTGCTGTTCAAAAACTGTGTTGAAGGATTAAAGGCATTCTCCCACTAAAGTCTATTTGGGTGAATTAGTGTGAGGGATAAAACAATGGTGTCTCAGGATTTCTATTGCTGTGATAAAACACCATGACCAAAAGCAGCCTGGGGAGGAAACGTTTATTTCATTTTACACTTCCAGATAACAGTCCATCACTGAGGGAAGTCAGGGCAGGAATCTGGAGGCAGGTACTGAAGCAGAAGCCTTGGAGGGGTGCTGCTTGCTGGCTTGATTATCCTCTCCAGGACCACCAGCCCAGAGGTGGCCCTGTCCACAGTGAACCAGACTCTCCCACATCAATAATCAATCAAGAAAACGCACCACAGGCCAGTCTGCTGTGGGGGCGGGGGCGTATTTTCTAAAGCGAGTTCCCTGTTTTCAAATGACTCTGGATTGTTTGAAATTGACATAAAACTAGCCAGCCCAAGAGTTACAGATATGAAATAAATGTATTCTATGTCGATGCCTTAAAATATATTGTTGGTTCGGCAGAATACAAATATGAGTAAGAGTCAATCTATTATTTTACTTAACCAAGAAGAGGTGTGGCATAGACATTGATTCCACATAGTTATCCGTTCTACGTGGGTGTCTGGGAATCTTTGGTAGAACAGTCAGGTGAGAAAGTGTGTAACTCATCAGCTGTTGTTCATGCCTGTTACACAACGCACTTTTCTCTCCTTCACCTTTATAAGTCATTGATTCCGATGAGTTCTCCTGACTCATCACTCCGTTTGTGACTTGTGGGCATGCTGCCTGGCGGGATGACCTTTCCAGAACAAACATCTGCCTTACTTGCCCTTGGCTTCAGCTTGGTGTTTGCCATAACCAGAACTCCAACAGAGGTCTTAAAGTAATATGTGGATTCAGAAATTAATCTGTAAGGACATTAGGGTGTCCAGATGGTGGGCTGGCCTACCAGTGGAATCTTCTGGAAACCTAGGCACACTGGAAAGAGACAGGTGTGCAGCACAGCAGAGGACAGTCACTGTGTCCCCATGCACATGTCGGAAGAGCATGTGAGCTTTGGGGTGTCTCACTCTCTTCTCGTCACAGAGGCACTGAGATGACAGATGTGCCCAGATCCCACTTAGGTTCTGGGGATTGGAACTTCTGGCCTCATGTTTACAGGGTGAACATTTCACCCACCGAGAAATCTCATCAGTTTAATGCCTTTAAATCTCAGCTTAATGGTAAGAGTCACAATTCTCCCTGGACATTCAAAATATAAAGGCATGTAGTAAATAATGGCAACTACCTTTATAAAGGACAAACAACAGAGAAGATGGGAGAACGATACGAAGAGAAAATCCTAACACTTCTTCCTGTGAAGTAGATCATGGGAATAAAAGTGATGTTACTAAGGAAATAACACTGGATCATGCAAAGAAGCATTCCAGCAAATACTTCATATCAAAATATAAAACACTGTTTCAAATACAATCTTCTTTGAAAGAATCATGCAAGAATATGTATTGTGTAAAAGAGAAATACGAACAATCATGGATAAAACTGGAAATCATAGCCTCACAGCAGCAGCCGTGGGGACAGCACAGCCTTGAGTATGTGTTGGTGTCAATGGAAGAACCTGGGGAAATTAACTGGATTTCCAACTCAGTAGGCTATGGAAATAGACAGACAGACAGAAAGAAAGAAACTGCATAAAGGGAAAAATAAAAATAAAAGGAGAAAAGGTGATATGAAAAATGGAGAAATTTTATTTAATAAACTAAGTTTTTTTTAAAATGAGAAATCACACATTGCTCACATAAGCAATAATAATAGAAGCACTGAAGAGGAAATGGATAGGAAATGTATGAGGTTCCTTGAAAATAAATCTTGCAAATAAACTCAAACTTGAAAAAAAAAACCAAAACAGGTAATTACCTAAAAAGAGCATGTTTACAAAACTAAGTTATATAAAACTCAAGTACAGCAGATTCCGTGGAAGAAGAAAAAAAATCCTGAAAGTTCTATATGGCTATTGTTCTAAACTATATAAGATCAAATAATACAGTGGTTCAAAACTGAGCCATGATATGAGGGTAGAAAAAAGTTTCCCATGTGTTTTCATTAAGAAAATGAGAAAACGACATATAAATCTGACAAAATTGAGAAAGATCATTCGCTGAGTGCCATTCATTCCTGGAACATGACAGGGTAACAGGTAACAGAAACCTGGTGGCATGTGTCCCACCTTATTAACAGATGAGAAAAAAACTTGTAGATTTAATTTTAGATATGCAAAACCTTTTACTAAAATTCATACCTAATCCCTCATTTAATGAAACACCCAGAGAAGTAATTCCTGATTTACATAGCTTTACACAGCAGCTATCTTATTTCAACAAGATACACTAGGAACATGGTTTGAAGTCAAGAAGTCAGTATTGACCACTACTATGGGAAGTCACTGGTGACATCATAATCATAGATAAGGTCACAGATGGGTAAAACCCCAACCATGGCTCCAAGACCAGAGAAAGGACCTATTCCTCTCAGACCTATAGCTCAGGCCTTTGGGATTCCAGCATTTCATTTTTTCACCTGTAAGCATACCAGTTGGGAAAATCTGATCAGCAGACATTTCCAGAATTGCCTAAGGCCTCTCTTCATTCTATGTGGCATCTGGCCCACATGGAACAAGAGCAAAGCCATCCAAAGGAGAATGGGGGGTGCCAATACACTGGCTTGGGGAGTGTGGTTGGGTGGGAAGTCCTGAAAGGATGATTCTGTGTGGTCTGCCAAGGAGTCTATTCCCCGGCTGATGCTCCAGAAATCATTGTCAAAGGAGAGGCAAGGGGGGATTCTGTCCTGTATCCCAAACATGGAATGACTTCTGCCCAAATGGCCCATGAGTGTGACTTGGGGAGACTATTTAACCTGCGATGCAATAGCTTTCTCTAAAAGATAGAGGAAAACACTGGAGCACTTAGTATGACAGCATTTTAGATGGCAATGTTGTCTGAACCAGGTGTTAAATGGTTATCATCGGTTAACAGTATGACTGGATGGTTATAAATCTTAAAACTCTGTATGTTTACTATAGAAAACAAAAGCATATTAGAAGCAAGTTGAAATTGTTTTCTAATATAGATCATTGTTATAGATGTGAGCTGCTTCTATTCTGTAACAAGTGATTTCAGTGTCTCATTGTGTAGCCTACACATACAGATGTGGATTTTTTTTTGAGACTAGGCTCATATCCTACTTTCTTCTCTGTTCCTTCACCACAGAGAGGTAAGGAACTAGCCTGTATCCCAAGGAGCATCAGCAGCATCTATAAGAATGAGCATCCCCATGGCACTCCAGGACGAAAACCAGAGCTAGTGTGGACTGCAGATAAGCTTCAGTTGGTAATATGTTTATCTTACAAACACAAAGACCTGAGTTCAATCCCCAGAATAGCACATTAAAAAAATGCTGAGCTGAGCGTAATAATATGTGCTTATAATCCCACCCCAAAGGAGGTTGATACAGGTTGGGACTGTATCCATCCCTTGGGATTCACTGCCAATCAGCTTAGGCTAACTGGTGAGGTCCAAGCAATTGAGAGATCTTGTCTCAAAGATCCAGGTGGACAACTTCTGAGGAATGACAGCTAAGGTATCATCTGTAATCCACATGTTCACACAAGCACATTCAAGCAAAAGAACATGACAGGTGCGCACAAACTCTAAATCTAGTTTATTGTATGAAACTAGGCACAGTAAACATGACAATGACTAGTCACAGTGACTTAGCAAGGTTACAATATGTTTCTACCAAGGCCACAATATGGCTTCTACCCACTAGCATGAGACTCGGGACTCTGATCCTGCCCACAGCACAGGAGAATGCTGCTTTGCCCTGCACCGACTTTCTCTGTCTTACTGACACCCGGTGCTCCTTGTAGTCTGGGTTTCCTCATTTCCCAAGCTGCCCTCATTGGAAGGAGCTGATTCTTATTCCAGACACTCATGAACTTGGCAGAGAAGCCTTGGCCAGAGAGTCTTCAAGCACAGTCTTTATGAGTCACATGTTATTGCTATGACCCCACATATCCTGGGTGCTAAGGGTTGCACAGAGGCTCTACACAGCACAGGGCTAGCTGGAGCAGCCAGCCTCTGCTCACCTTGGGGGATGCTCTGCAGGGCAAGTTCTTATGGAAAAATGCAGCTCATCACTGGTAACTGTGTTTCTACATTTAGAGATTGAGCAAGAGTTAGAAAGAAATGAGCACATGGCCTGATCAGGAAAGGATACCTCAAAACTTAAACTATAAAAAGAGCAGCCCCTTGCCCGTCTTGTGGATCAAAATAAGCACCTACTTTGCTTGCCAACGTTATGTTATGCTCTCCGCATGGTCTCCTGTCAGGACTTGAAGTCGGGGATAGCTACCTGTCTTGCCATCTCTCCCATGCCTTCTGTATATTTAAAAAGTGTTTCTCTGTTTCCCTGCCCATCAAATACTTGCTTCTATTTCGGTATGATATCACTTCTCAAGTTTAATAGTTGTGTCTAGGAGTGTATGCACATGTGCACACACATATGTAAACACATATGTAGATGCCAAGTTTGGTATTAGGTGTTGCTCTCAGTTGTTTATCTTATTTGGGGGACAGAATCTCACACTGAACTAAAGTTTACTGCTTTGGCTGGGCTGGCTGAGAAGTGAACCCCAGTGACCTTGTCTCTGCTTCCCCAGGACGGAGATTTCAGGTGTGTGCCACAGTTCCCAGCTCTTGCATGGGTGCTGAGGATTGAACTCGGGGTCTCACACTCGCATGGCACACACTTTACCCACTGATCGGTCACTCCGGCTCCTCACTTTTCACCTCTGATCTTCTATCTGCACGGACACTATCTTCCAGCTGAGGATTCCGCCTTGTCTCTCTTGCCAGCGGGTAATGAATCTTATCAGAAATGGCTATTGAGCCACTTTCCCATCTCCCATTGATTTGCAATACTAATTAATTTATGAATGCAAAGTTCATAACAGAGAGACCAGATTTTAGACGGTCCATTTCCTCTCCACTGATTCCTTTGTTTTCTGTTTGGAACCAACATTACTTCTTTTAAAACACTGAACTTTTACGTTGCTTTTCACAGTTTTCTTTATGAAACAGGTATTTCTTGCAGAAAATGTGAGTACTACAGACTCAAAATAGAGTAAAACCACCCCAAGTACTGCCAGCTCACAATGTTTGTATCTGTAACATTTGTGTCTAGCCCTGAAGCTGTGCTCTGCCACCCTTCTGTGGCTTTACTTTGCAGCGCTTGTCTTTGAGGTGGGTGGATTTGAGTTGTCTTGGGTTACTGACACACTACTGCTTCCTCCTGACACCCCCTTCAGGTTCCCACTAAACCCCAGCTTCTGAGAAGCTGTTCCCACCCCCGCTGGTGGGAGTCCCTGAACATGCTGCTCCTTGCATTTCCTATTGCACCCACTGCTCTGGGATGGACTCAGCATCTACCTCCTGTGCCTTGAGAGTGCAATCTTTCCTCACAAGATGGACTTGTCAGAGCTGACATGGGTCATCTCTTCTGAAGTATTTTCTTGCATCCCAGGTCACCAGCTCCTAGACCTTGATCTTCTGAAGCTAGAGGAAAATTGCAAAAATTGGGTATAAGACTTGAGAAGACTTCACTCTCCTGGGTGAGGAGAGTCCTGGGCTTGGGAAGCAGGAGCAGAGTTGCCTCCAAGAAAGGTACTTTTGTGCCCGACAGTGAGTATCTGTCCTAAACATCATGGGACTAATTTCCCATGAGTCTTCAAAAACAAAAGAGACACATGGAGTGGACTCCCAAAGCTCACCAGGCTGTGTAAGTGTGTGCACAGTGGCCTCGGGACCAAACTGTTTATGATGGAAGGAGATGGTTCATTTGACATATCAAAAACTGACACCAGAGACAGAGACAGAGGGCAAGACAGAAAGAATGAGGAGCCTGGCACTTGACAGCTTGTGCGTGTGCCCACGTGGGAAGGGAATGGAAGGTTCTTCGTGCAGCCGCCATGTGCGCAATCACAGTGGATTTAAAACTGCCTCAGAAGGAATCCTACTGGGAGTGTTTAGGTCCACAATTACAGTAAATGAAGATTCAGAATTAGCAAACGCATTTCACTTAATTAGAAGCATTAAGTAAGTACCACCACATGTACAGTAGCGTGCGTGCTGAAATGAGAAAAATAGCTGACCCCGAAAAAGTCTCTCTTTCTTTTATTTTAAGTCTCATTTGTCTTGTCTTTAAGGAACTATTAATATTTCTTCCAACTGGAAGATAAAATATGATGCAGATAAGGATAGCAAATACTTTTGACCTTAAAGATAGGTATACACATGTACACACGTGCACACACACACCCATACATGCACACATGCACACACACACACACCCCGCATGCACGCACATACATCACATGCACCACACACAGGAACACACACACACACACACACACACACATGCACGCACGCACGCACGCACGCGCGCACACCTGCGTGTGCATGACAGGGACCTAGCCTGCCAGGGAAGAAGAGAATGACAGTCTTGCCATAGAGAAGGTGACACAGTGCCCTTTTCTTGTCCTGACTTCTTGACTCCGACGGTTTTCTGTGTTACAATTCTCAGAGTCGGGGCTTAGGAGAACACTGTAAGAATCTGTCGTCAGGATCTTAAGGAGCCATGAGCGAGCTGGAAAGGGGAGAAAGGTGGGGAGTCTGTAGGGAGGAGCAGATGATGGTAACAGCGCCATGGGGCCACAGCTCTGCACCTGCACGGGGCCTCGGTGAGCACACTGGTTCTCTACAGCATCTTCATGGTTGTTTCTTAAAGAAAGGGAAGTGGTCCTATGTGTCTTCCTTTCTAGTTTTTATTTTATTTTATTTTATTTATTGTTTTGGCAGTACTGGGAGCAAACGTTATGGATTCCAGGCAAAGGCAGTACCACTGCACTCCCAGCCACACACCTTTTGTTATAAGGATATATGTGTGAGGTTGACTGCGGTATCCTATGACCTGGTGACCTTTCATTGGCAGAGGACCCCTATCACGGCACCTCGAGCCTGACCACAAGGAACCCTGGTGTCACCACACTGGGTATCGGTGCGGCTTCCTAACTTTTCATCTGAGCCACTTTCCCTTTCAAAACCATTGAGAGGCGCGGCCGTCACGGTCTAGTGCACACCCACCAGCTGTCACGTGACAGCGCTGTCAACTCAGGACCACAGCCCAAGCCGACCAAAGTCACCAAAGAGAACGTTTGCTTTCCCAGTGCTCACTGAGAAGGGAAGCCATTTTCTTTATGACTTAACTTAAATCTGCCCTTCTTGGGTCAAGTATTTAAACAGATAATTGCAAGAATCAATTTTTCAAATGCTTGCGTGAGTATTTTTCTCCGTGTCTTCGCCACATTTGTTAAATTTAGAAACTCCCATGATAATCATTATTCCATTCACAGCTGTTGCAAGAAGCGATTTAATAGAACACGCTCTCTTCTAAACCCAAAACTCCATGTCAAATATGTCTAACATATAATAAAGGAACAGAAAGTGCTCATGGGAAGCAGAAAATTGTGTTAAAAGTTTTTTTTTTCAAGGAATTTGAATTTCTCTATTTAAAAATGTATGGGGCAGGAGAAACGGCCCATTAGTTAAGAGCATGTACATACTGCTCTTTGAGAAGACCAGAGTACAGTGTCCAGCACCCACATGGGGCAGCTGACGATTGCCTGTAACTGTAGCTCCAAGGGATTGGACTCCCTTTGGAAATGCCTACATTTATGTAAATATGTCTGAAGGGCTGGGGGTGTGAAGAACTTGCTCACATGACCAAAGCATGGTCTGCCCATCCGAGAGCCACCTTCATAAGCTGGGCACTGAAACTGTGGTCCTGCTCCCCACTTTGGCAGTGAGGAGTTAGGAGCCCTGTAACTTTGGGGATGAGGACTACTGCTGCTCTATTTACAGAAGTGGGTAGCTAAAATATAAACCCCAAACCAGGAAGCCAAGGATGCTTGCCATCTGGCTCTTTGCTGAAGACTTTTGCTGGTCCCTGGTTCTGAGTATGAGTCCTCATGAACAGCCAGGACTCGGATTCTCCTGACTCTGTCTCCTCTTCTGATTGTCTCAAGAGTAGCCAGGAAGAGGAGCATCTAGAAAAGAACATCATCTCCTCTGCCATCATACATAAAGTCACTCACACTGGGGAGCCACCTCAGGCCTTCCACGGTGTTCCCCAGGCACCCACATCACAACTGGGAAAACGGATCAGTGAAGTGCTGGCCTAGAAAACATGAGAACCCGAGTTCAGCTTCCCAGAGCCCACATGGAAAGTCAAGTGCAGTAGTGTACACCTGTAATCTTTGCAGTGGTGAGATTGGATGCGGGAACAGACCAGTCCCTGGAAAGCCAGAAGTTCCAGTGTTCCAATGAAAGACCTTATCTCAAACAAAAAGGTGGAAGGTGCCTGAAACCTGACACCCGAGGAAGTCTCCTGACCTCCTGTGCACACATATGCACACCTCCACATGAAGATGAACATGCGCAACACACACACACACACACACACACACACACTCACACATGGGGGTGGACCTCCACTCTTCTGAAGTTCGTGCACCTTGAGACCCAGAAAAAGTTGGCTTCTTGACCTGGGCTCCCATCCTCCATCCATAGTCCTGATCTCTAAGCCAGTGAGGCCCTGTGTGCGGCCCTCACATTCTTTGAAACACGAAAGAAGCCAAAAGCCCAGGTCCCTGAGGATACATGCTCATCTCTGTCAGAGGAGAATGGGGCTGCTGACTACCATCTTCTCGGGCACCACAGTAGGCATCAACAGACGTACGCTGCCACCGCACACCAGCAGCCAGTCTCTGCAGCGAGAGGCCTCTGGATTTTTACTCTTAACTAAGCATGCAGGATGAGTACCCAAATCATCACATTTATGCGTTTTTAATGGGCTGTCTGGGTTATGTTCTGTCCGCAGCTAGCAACTGAGCTGACTGCCGGCCAAGGCTTTTAGAATTCACACAGCTCTGTTTCAACATAATAATTTGACATTAGCAAGAGCTCTGCGTTCCCATAGGTTCCGTCTTTGAGTCTGGCAGCATGGTGCATAGCAATCAGCTGTCTATGCTCTGCCTTCCTGCTGGCACCTGGTGTTGGGGTGAGGGGCCTGAGGAGGCCAGGGCATCTTATAGAGTGGATGTGCCAGGGGAGGCTGGGCTTCCTGCAGAGCCAATGCAGGGAGAGGGAGCCCTGGGCCAGGACATAGACTCCTGGTCATACTAGAAGCAGGGAGAATGTACTGAATTACTAACAACCTGATTGCTTCTGGTCTTTTCTTTTGAAAGCGACTTGGTGTAGCTCAAGCAGCACAATTTTAAACTGTAACTGTTTTTATTGTTGTTGACACAATTGGAATGTGGCTGTGCACACATGTTCAGGGCAGTGTTTGACAGGAACTGAAAAGGAATCAAGGCTTAGCTGCAGAATCAGGGCGTTTGGAACACTTTCCACCGATTGGGAAATAAACATACAGGTCACCAACGCGAGTCACAAGCCAGGTGTGCTGGTGTACTAGCAATCCCAGCACTTGAAAGGCAGAGGCAGGAGGATTACCACACATGCCCATCCAGGCTGGCCCTTATAGCTAACTCCAGATCACCTGGAGCTCCATGGTGAGGCTCTGCCTCAAAACAAAAGTCAAGAGAAACATGAAAAACCAAATAAACCCCTAAATAACTGCCCATCGAGAATGCAGCTCAACACAGCCCTATGGATTCTGTACTATTTTGCTATATATAGACCTCGGTAATCACAATTCCCATTTTCATCCTGAAGTTAATCTTCACTTAGTTATTTTGAACTATGAATGGCTTTATTTGTCTTCAGAAGAATGAATTTGAAGCTATGGAAAAATTTGGGGAAAATGAGAATAAATAAAAAAGAGGCCTCTTCTTGTGATTTTTGAGCCCAGATGCAATACAGATGTGATGTCAGTATTAGAATGTGAACATCCAGTTTTCTTATAAAGAGGATGTCTCGAAGGTGTTAAACAAATTATTAGAAGTATTTGACAATAAAAAAAGCCACCTTGAAGCAGGTAAGACACAAGCAGTCCTTCCCAGGAAGCACCCAATTCTCTGCTTTGCATGAAGATCTTCAACTATGGCACTTCCCTCCTTTTCTTGGACTCTGTTGGAGACCAAAGCATACCACAAATGTGCTTGGACTAGGGTACGGACCACAGAACTCAGGACTTCTTGATAAATTAACAGGAAGGCCATTTCCTGTGTAAATTCTCTGGGTCACTGGCCCCAGTAGTGAAAAGAATATTTTAGGGATGGTCGAGAAAAGGCTGGATGTTAAAATGTACCCCTTCCCATCATCACCCACTGCACCGGAAGACAAGCTCTTATGGTGGCAAGCATAGAACCTGGGGGCCTGAAAACCTCAGCAAAGCCTGCCCAGAGGTAGCTAAGGGTGGCCTAAAAACTACAGTTCCACACACCAAGGAACTTATAAATCCATGACCACAGTGTTTGCAGGATCAGGGACAAGTCTTCCGCAGGCCACCACAAAAACAGCATTGCACAAGGAAGTGTACTGGTATATCCTGGAAAATATCCTTAATTGTCTCTCAATATAGGCCAGCATAAAAAAAAACCAGTGAATTGTATTTTAAATACATTTAAAATAAGCATTTTTGCACAGACTCTTGTCTTTCCAATTATTTTTTATTTATAAAATAAATATGCCTGTGAGTATCTACACCTTACTTTTTTTGTATATGTGTGCTGACCAACATGCTGTAATGTCAAAGCTTTAGCATTATGATGTATTTTTGAGAAAATTTTAGCATGTTAAAAAGAGTGTTCAACTTAAGACCTTCTGTCATACTGAGGTGACTCTCAAAAGAGTTCCTAAATTTCTCTGGGATGTTCCCTGGGTTCTAGAGGGTGTCTTATAGATGTCCTGTTTAGGATTGAGGACTGAATAGTCAATATTCTCAGCACATTGACCAGTTATGAGTCTCTTCATCAATCATAGCCCACTGCACAATGAAGCTTCTCCAACCCAGGCTGGAAGCAGCAGCAGCCCGGCTCCAGCAGCATCACAAGGAACGCACTGCATGAGCAGAGGCTGGGGAAGGGCACTGAGAAATGCTGTCTTCTGGATCTGATGTATAGCAGAGATGCCTACCTGCACAAGACCTGCCCACAGCAGCCATGAAAACAGAGGGGGCGGGAGTGGAATGGAGTAGGAGAGAGTCGTGGGGTGAATATGATCCTAATACATCATGTAGATGTGTGGAATTATCACAAATAAAAAGAAATCATTTCATGAATTTGAAGTAGAAAATTTTCAGTTATGTTTTTTTCTTTCTCTTTTTGTACCATTTGCAGGGTAGAGAGTTTTACTATATCCTGGGCATTATTCATGCTTTTGCAAGTAGTGCCACCTTTATAACAGTCTTATATTTTAAACTATTGCAGAAACAGGTGAATCACGGCCTGTAAATCTGCAGAAAGAGAGTGAGGGTTTTCTTTCTTTTTTTTTCTTTTTTTCCAAACACGTTTTAGTCTTGGGAGGAAAGCTGAACCGGCAGGAGGGAGTGTTCACATCCAGAGTTTGTTTTGATTAGCATTCTGTCGCTGCTGGGCCAGTCTGGGTGACAGCCTTCCACGCCTGTGGATGGTGAATTGCTTTCTTGTCTTTCACACCCATTGTGTCCCCGACAACCCCAACTTCCTCTCCACTCTTTATTGTGGAGACCCTAACACTTCCAGCTGGGGTCTGGTGTTCCCAAGCGCTTGGGCAAATACAGCGGTGTCGCGCTCCGGCCAAACATAGGGCTGCTGGAGTTGTGCAGTGTCCGCTATGGATCTCGGTACCCACTGGCGTGGAGGGAGCAGCTGCTGGCAGCAGCCCTGGGCTCCTTGGGCCTTGCCTGGCCCAGGTGCACCTGCTCCCCAAAGAAGCCGAGATCTTTGCGACCTGCGCTGCCATATGCTTCCACTAGATGGCAGTGTGTCCACCCAGCAAGACTGAATGGGTGCCGCCCTGAAGCCTGGGCTGTGGCAGTTCGGTAGGCTCTCTGAGAGATGACAGCAGGCACCCACTCCCCACACTTAGTGTGCTGCGACCCCCGGGGGTCTCCGAAGAAGATACTAGAGTTCCTGCTTGTTGTTTGTTTTTTTCTTTAAATGTCAAACAGACTAAGCCCGTGTTTTAACCACTTACAGTGAATCAAAATGCATTTCCTACGGGTATAGTTTCAAATAGCACTGACATCTCTTTCATGAGCAAGTACTCCAGATTCTCATGGAGGTCCCTGGCGTCTGCCTTAGTGACCCAAGTTTCCTAAGAGCAAAATCTTGAACGACTTTTTCGTGGGTGAAGTTTTAATCAAGATTCGCTCCTGACTCTCTGACCCATCGTTACCGCTAAATGACACTTATTTATATAGAAACAGATTCATATAAAGTGAATTGAGAAACTTGTACTATGATTTGAGCTCCTCGTCTTTCTTCCTAAGTACAGAGTTAGACAAAGTGTGTATTGTCAACACACAATGGAAAACATTTGCTAATTTGGCAACATAAGAAAAAAATCTTTAGAGAGTATCTCTTAAAAACTGGTGTGTGCTGTAGACACTAAAAAGTGCTACATATTTTTCTTCTACTGTCTTATAGATTTACCAATCACAGGTTCATAGGGCGCTTCACTTTCTCAAGCATGTGGCCACTGATGGCTGGTGAAGACAATGGCCCACCCCCTTCAGTGTCAGGTGCGTCTGTGCTCCTGGCTGCGGGAAGATCTTCAGAGATCACCACCTCAGACCACAGACAGAAAATACCAAGTGGAATTCTGAGTGCAATTTTGACTACTCCAGAACCAGGAGTATAGTTTACCATGACCTGGGTTCAAGGATCTGCTACATCTACACACCGGCAAGGCTGCCTTCTCCTCTGTTTGTAGACTTCATGCTCTCCACGTCTCCAAAGGGAGACGTGATCAGATTCCCATGTGACCATCTGTTGCTTTGCAGTTTGGATCTGAGAAGTTGAGGTGGGGAATTACATGACATCATCGTCAAGTTCTTTTTTAACATGGTAGGCTCAGTGGGTGGGGGATGTTGCATGCCAAAACAGAGCCATGCCAGTACATTCCTTGCTTCATTTTTTTTCATATTTTAAATATTTCATGCCCAAAGACCTTCAAAAAGTCATGCCTTATGTGAATCAAAATACAAACCTACAGTGGATTCCTCCTGATTGTTAAGTGTCTCTTGGAAGTCTCCTAGTTAAAATACAAAGTAAAACTTTTCTCTCTCTTATATTTAACCTTTAAAATTTTGTATCTGAAACTTTTTTTTCTTTCTCTTAATGTTTCAACACTTCCAATAATGAGCACCAAGCAGCAAGGTATTCAAACTGTGAAGGGATTTTAGGCTTCTCAGGTCTGATCTTGCTCTTGAGCTGATGACAGCCATTTGGGGTCACTTAAAGGTGTGAATTATTGGGTTTAGCTTGGTGGTAGGCTATGTGCTGAGCATGTATGAGACACTAGATCCTGTTCCTAGCTCAAAGAATAAAGAAAGGGAAGGAAGAAAGAAAGGGAAGGAGGGAGGGAGGGAGGAAGGAAGGAAAAAAGGAAGGAAAGAAGGAAGGAAGGAACGAAGGAACGAAGGAACGAAGGAAGGAAGGAGAGGAAGTTGGGGGAGGCAGGAGGGAGGGAGGGAGGAAGAGAAACAAGGAGAAAAGAAACAGATTATGAGCCACGTGTACATGGTCATGGCCCTGGATCCAAACAAAGGTCATCTGGAAAGCCTCTGGTGTTGTATTTGGGACAATAGACAAAACCCTCCGGCCTGAGGCGTTATGACCTCCCAAGTTCTCTGTGGTCCCAGAGTCTCTATCTTATCCCATGAGTTTTTCTGATTGGAGTCACAGGATTTGTACTCTTTAATCTTTGTGGACATTTCATCTCAGCCTCTGTGCATATCATAAAGTTATCCTGGCAGTTACAGGTCCTGGCTACTACCCAGGTATTTGTGGAGGGTAATGGAGACCTCAGGAGTGAACTACATGAACCCCGACCTTCTGCCCCCAAAGCCACAGCCTCGGCCACCCACTGCCCCCTACCAGTGATGGCTGCTTGTCCCCATCCTCACTGGAGAGACTCTCAGCTGCTCATGAGGGCAGTGTGACAAACAGGGCCCTGGCACCCGATCACTTGTCTTCATCTAGGGATGCGCTGCTGTCAAGCATCCCAGCTTTTGAACCTGAAATACAGGCAGCACTACACAGAGATATTCCAGGTCAGGAATTGTATCCTGCCTGCCTGCCCTCAGTGAGCCACAGACTTCAGCCACCAGAACAACAAATAACAGTGCTGGGGCAGATGTTTGTCAGTCATGTGGGGGTAAGCTCACTGGGTGAGAACAGCTAGTACCGGCCTTAACAAAGTACCAGGTGCCTGCACTCTGGAGAAAGGATCGTAATTTATGCTTAACAGTAAGCTGCACTGCTAAATATTATATTTTTTTCTCATGAGTAATTATCCTGGAAGGATGGAGAGATAATAGACTATGAGCACATTAAAGATGTGGGCGTTTCTCTGTTGGAGCAGAAGCTCACCCTGTGCTTGAGGCTGATGCCTGTGAATGGGAAATCTTTGCTCCGTCCTGTCTTTAACAGTGCCGGCCACTGATGCAGATTTAGAACCATCCCTTGCCTGGTGCTTTCTTTCTGCCCCAGCATGTACTCCACCATGGGCTGCACACTGTTTTCTCCAGCAAGATTTCACCAGCTGCCACACGGTCATATACATGTATTTATGAGATCTTCACCAACACGACCTGTATGCAAACATGTGCAAAGAAATGGCTGAGCTCTCTGTTAAGCATGACAAAACCCACATAGCTACCATACACACAGCTACATGTGTTTACACACATATGTATGTATGTATGTGTGTTTGTGCTTGGAGTTTGCCAGACGCTTGTGTATGCACACACACATAGATGAAGATACATAAAACATAAACTTTCTGAACGAGGATATGTAGCTACATAGACACTGGATATCAAACAGCATTTTATTTTACTTGTACACAGAAATGTTATCTGTTAGTTACTAGCATCCATAAACTTGGGCAGGTCTTTACACATCTGCACACACAGGAACATACTTTCACATGTGTGCACACCTACGTGCACACATTGCCAGCTACCAGCCAGTGTTCTCCAGGCTGCCACCAGGCAGCAGAGGTTCCCTGGGGTTGCTGGGAATCCCAGTGATGTCATCAGTGTAGGACCAGCCTCAAGGCTGCCCACAGGCACCGATTCTTCCTTGGTAGGGATTGCTTTCCATAGCCAGTGGGGTTCCTGGGGGAAATCATATTCCCTCTTCTCTGGTGACAAGTGAAAATCACCTGGGATTTGAAAGTGTAGCCATGTAGTCATCCTCTGCCATGACTGTGGATGTGCTTGACTTGGGAGCACTAGCTCCCCCGACACACATGCCTCCTCTCACAGTCCCTCAGTAGTGGGTAGCTCATTGATGGAACGAACCTGCCTCTGATCCAGAACTGCCGTTCTTGCCCCCGGCTCCAGGGCTGCTTTGGTGACGTCACAGCCCGCTTTCCCTGCTTTCCTCTTTGACAGCCTGCTTCTGCTGCTGTCACAAACCTCTGGAACCCTGGCTATTTTCGAGGACAGTTGAGAACAGAAATGGCACAGGAACTGGGTACAACTCATTATTTATTCCATTTTTAAATGCCCCCCTGCCTCTAAGTATGTGATTTCATTACCCACCCATGCTTTCACTGGGAGGCTTCATACAATTTACTTATGAGATTTTGATAAGCAAAGAAGTAATAGGTTAAGTTAGAAATGGCTTTGGGATCTACCGGGCTCTCTCTATCATCATGAAACCTAAGCCTTGTGTATGTCAGAGGGACATAGAGGACCTAGAGATTCCTTGAGTATGGGGTGGAGGGGGTTAACCCCTCCAGTCCTCATCCAGGGAGAGAAGCGACATGAAGAAGAAGGAGAACAGACAGTGAGACATCCTTATATAATTACCACGGCTAATGTTTCCCTGTGCATAGTGTTCAAGTTCAGAAGTCTCAGCCAGGGGCCCATTAAACCATCCTTTTCTGCTTATGCTGTTTTATTTTACCCTTTTGGAAAAAATGTAACAATAATTCACAGAAGTAATAATTAGCACTTATAAAGTACTCCGTTACCAGAGATGGTTTGCTGATTGCTCCCCTCAGAGAGGATGGTTTCAATGGTCTGAACATCCTAGCACGGAGGGACGGTGAGGCCGCGATTGTTCGTGTTGGTTGAGAGTTCCTTGAGGACAAGAAATACATTGCAATTAAATTTGCAAAGCTCATTAAGTCTTATACAGCTGAGGCATGGAGGAGGCAGCTCGAGGGACATGGCAGTGGGTTTGAATTTGCACTGGGACAGCTCATTCATCAGCATCAGCGGAGCAGAGCGGTGACATCACACCCTGGGAGGGTGGCTGTGACCGCACCGTTGATGGTACATGTGTTAGCCTGTCTATCAAGTGTGCATGATGATGGTGGTGCCCCCAGAGATGTTGGAGAGCCTGATTATGCCCTGGAAAGCTCCTTGCAGTACCAAATCCTTGTGCCAGGGGCAATTCTGCCAGCTTCTCACTGCCCTGAGGATGTCAACACAGTAAAACCAGGGACACCGTGTCTTGTGGCACCACAGGAAGAGGATGCTAGGATGTTGGTCAGGTTTGTGAATGTACTTGGCCTGTGTCTGAGGAAATGGTCACTAGCTGACCATGGATGAGGACATCCATAGGTTCATCCTACCCTCCCAGGGATCCATGTTGGAAATCTTCCTCCATCACTAGACATCGGGAGAGGTTGATGGATATGTTCGCAGGATGGAGGAGAATGTCTCTTCTTAGAACGGGTCTCTCAACCTTGGATCCTGCGTTTACCTATTGACTAGACATGAGCAACGTCACATGATATCAGTGTGCTGACACAGGGTGGGCCTTTTTGTCATTGTCTGGCTCTGGGGAGTCTCATCCCTGCCCTGACTGCTGCTGCCTTTTGGTCACCAAGTTTAGTCTGCTGTGACTTCTCTCATCTCTGGCTGCTTGTGGTCCCACCTTACAACTGCTGGGGTGTCTTTTCTGAACTCATGCACACCTCCAGGTGGCATGCATGCCACACAGCTCTGTTTTGCACAAGAGAAGCCTGCTTACCTCTGGAGTGACAGGAACCAAGCTACAGCCACTCTTGGCCTCACGCTGATGCCCCAGACCTCAGCACGAGGCCTCTGAGTGTATGGACTCTGTAGGCTGAGATGAGGTAAAAGCTGATGGGGTTGGTACAAAAATTTTATTATCTTTCAGCAAGCTGCTACTGTCACTATATATGTTTACATGTATGTGTGTATGCACATGTGTACCCATGTGTATAAACATACAAAAGCAATAAAACATTTCTTTTCATTAAGATGTTATCTCCCCAGGCAACTTCCCTTCAGTGGACCTCCTGGACAGTTTTTCATGTGTATACACACATGTATACATAAATGCACTTGTGCATACATGCCCAAATATATTAATGTCCACTTTCACACTAAATAGGCATGACTTCATTGTAAATTGTCTCTGATAACAAAACCACTCATAGACTTACACGAGTAGGAGGGTCTCAGCATGCATTTTATTCTGTTATAGCATGCATGCATATGTGCGTGGGTGTGTGCATGTGTGTGTTTAATCAAACAAATTGGCTGTCTGTGTTTCCTTCCTTAGAAAAATATACATCTCAAATGTCTCTTCCTTTTAATATCCACAGTTATCTTCAGGAGGCAATGGATGACCTTCCCGGTGCCAGCCCAGATCAGTGGGAAGGGAAAACATTCACCATCACATGGGAGCTGCATGCCTCCTTTTAGAATGTGCTCCCGGGTGGAGCCTCAGGCACTGAACTCTGTGGCTCTGTTGCTATGAAAATCGCTACATTATCCTGTAACCTGTAAGCACTGTGTTGCAGAACCACAGAATCAGATATGATGCCATCTGATTGATTTCACTCAAGGCAATTTTACCCCGGCATGTGGATCAGTCATCAGCAGTGACCTGTGCTGTCTGCCATGGTGTCGCTGTCTTGGGGCAACAGGCAACCAGACATCAGGACAGATGGAACTTTCTGCTCTTGGGCTCTGCATGTGCCCCTTTTTTCTGACCCTTTAGGATGTTAGCAGCTATACCCTGAATGAATAAGGGGTGTATGACTCTGTCTTATTTTGCATGCACAAAACAATAACCATTTAACTGTTAACCTGTGCTAATGATGCTCTGAGATAAATGTAAGAAAAATGCCCTTTCAACAGGCCATCACTGTCATGGTTGATGGGTAACGATGACGCGTCCTCTGAGCGCATCGGGGAAGCCAGGATGAAAGCGCACTCGAGCTGCCAGGCTTAGTCTCCATAGTTTACACACATTTATCTCCATAAATATTTATATATTTTCAAAATTTGCCCCAGGGGAATGAGACAATCATTTTATTCTGAGTGAAACACTTTCATTTATTTAAAATACAAAGAGCAGTCCCCGATAGCACCTGAGCCTTTGTCTTCCGCCTCAATTAAAAATCATAAAAGCCTCATTGTTATTTTAATGTCAAATGAACTTGCTGATATTATAAAGTGAAATGTATGCTCGCCTTCCTGTTGTTTTATCAGCGTCCCGGTGCGCTGGTCTGCAGTGTGCGTGTCTTCCCTTCAGCTCACGTGGAGCTTTAGATAGTAATGTCCCGAGTTAAGATAATTTGGCCACTGGTGGACTGGATATGGGCAATGTTCTCACTGATTGTGTACCCTGGTAACATTTTAGCACCTCCTGTAGCTTGGAAGCACATGCTACAGTGTTTCTACTAATTGACAAACAAGGTACTCTGAGGAATATGCCCCCACCATTGAGCGACATGCTGCTCAATGTATATAATATGTATATATGATGTTGAGTGCTTTCTATATAATATGTATATATGAATTGCTTTGTGTAATGGACTATATACTAAATTGTCATTTACTTAGAAAAATTAGTAAATAATGAAGTAACAGTAAAAAATTAGCACAATTCTAAAAGTAAAGTGTTATCAAGTTAATTAAGGTTTTTTTTGTTGTTGTTGTTGTTGTTTTGTTTTTAATTACAGCTTTTCAGAGCCCTGAAATGGTCCTAAGGACTCAGTGGGCGCACAGGAAGTGAGGTTACTTTCTCCCTCTCCATCCTTGTTTGACCTGAGGCTGACAGCAGAACAAACATTGGGTTCCTCCCGGATGCAATAGCCAAGAAGGGACACCTCAAAGGAGCCTTTCTGTAAGGTGCCGTCACCATGCGGGCGGCCGGTAGCCATTCTGGACACAGGGGGTCTTCCGGGGCCTCAGCGGAGCACAGTGGCTCAAAGCGGATCCAGTACAATGCCACTCTCACTGCAAACTCAAGTCCTTTAAAGGGGAAAGCATCTTTGGCCACTTCTCCACCTGCAGGACCGCCTTCCGAGTCTGTGGATTTGCCCATAGCTAGGCTTGATCAACCACAGATTGCTAGGACACTGTCATCTGGGCAAAGTTCCCCCCGAACATCTGTACCTATAACTGTTAAGGGTAAGATAATCCCTATAAGACTTACACCCATGAGCTGATAGCATCCTGTAAGAGAAAAGCCATTGGCTTCCTGTGAGAACGCTTATCTGTGCTTAGAATGAAACAACAACCAGTTGGATGAGACCTGGGGTGAGGAGGAGGGAACCCATCCCCCAAAATAGCCTGCTTTGCATCTGTGCCTAAGATTACAAACACTGATACCACCCTGCCTCCCATCACAGAGCCCTGATAAAGGGAACAGGTAGATAATGAGTCAGGAAGGATGTGGACTAACGGTACAACTGGCGCGTGCGCGCGCGCGCGTGTGTGTGTGTGTGTGTGTGTGTGTGTGTGTGTGTGTGTGTGTGTGTGTGAACTTTGAAAGGTTTTCAGGGTTTCTCCGACTTTTTTGCTTTCCCGGATGAGAACGGAAGCCGAGCTCCAGGCAGCCTCTCAGAGAAACGGGCTCCATGCTACCCTGACCCAGCCAACACCTCAGAGATTCACGCCAGCCTTTTTATTCCTTATAATGACGCCGGATGACCCAGTATCTTGTAAAATGAAATTGAATCGGCAGCGAGGCAGTACTTGTGCTATTAAAATGATTTTTTCTTTGTAATGGAGCACTGTCAGTCTAACCATTTGCAAATTGCAATTAAAATCTGAAGCCGGCAGCACTTTTGCAATTAAAACTGGCATTTAAAAAAAAAAAAAGAACTGCACCAATCTAGATAATTAGATAGGAACTAAAATATCCATTTATTACGCATATGGACATGTACGAGGAAATAATTTGAAATGGATTATTCGAGATATTTTCTTTTTAACGAGGAATATGCTAAGTGCCGTGGCCAAACAAGTTGTTTCTGTGTCTCACCCCATTGGACCCACTTCGGAGAAAAGGTACCTGGCATTTGGTCACCGGTGTGCTGGTCTCCGGGGCTCCTGCTGTCCTTTGTCCCCTTTATTTCAGCGCTACCTGTGGTGGTGGTGAGGCAAGCGTCAGGAAAAGAACTGAAAATGACTGGCGTCTCAAGACTGGAGCTGCTAGGGACCTAACTTGCCGTCACTCATCCATTATGCTCAACCCCTTGGTCCTAGCATTGTAATTAAATGTCGTTGTCAAGAAGTCTCAAAAATACATCCTCACGGAGTCAACTTGTTTCCACGACAAAGTCTCAGATTCGTTCCCGGAGGGTGTATGCCAGGACAGGGATGCTGTGGGCTCCCTCACCACCAACGCCCCCTGAAGATGATGACCTGAAGACTCCAGTCTGCAAGGAGTGATGTCTGTGAGTCTGTGGCTGCTCATGATGGACATGGTGAGGTCTTCACGGTTCATGGCCTGCATCTTGTCACTGGTAACTTCAGGAGGACTAAGAGAATTTGGATGTAGTGGGGAGCTCAATTTATTTACACACTGCTGTCTCAGGTTCTGTTATTCAATCCCTCTCTATCTATAACCAACCAGGCACTTGATTGGAGCTCAAGTTCAGCACACTGATTTCACTGCATTTGATTTCCTCTACAGGTGAGGCCACATGCCAGTGGTCTGAAAGTTTATTTGGAACCAGGGGCTGAAGGCTGTGTGGTATGGTAGGCCAGAGCCCTACCAGGCAAAACCAGGGGGTGTTCCTCTCTGGAGCAACAGTCCAGACCTCCCTCCACCCCAGCATCTGTTGTATAGCTCGTTCCTTCAAATTGTCACATAGTCTCCAGGAGGGAAGAGTGAAGTACTTAAGAGCCAGGATGAAAACAGAACATACAAATCTCAAAAGGGTCCTGAAATTTACAAGACTTGCACCACTCCCGAAGGTTGCAGAAGCAGTCAAATTGTTGGAAAGGGTTAAGCCCCTGCAGGGCTGCTTGCAAAATTAAGGGAGCTCCAAGGATGAAACTTTGCTCCATCCCTACCCATGTTGGGTGGACTTTTCAGAGATGCAGCTGTCACTGGGTCACCCATGGTCCTGGAGGTACCACTTCTTGCCTAGCTCTTATAAGTAACCCCAATTTACTCTCTGCTACACAGAAGTAGTCCTGTGAGGAATCATTTCTTCTATTCATTTTTGGGGTTCTACCGAGGGTTAATAGATATTTGTTCAAGCTTCCCCAGTAAGTCCAGGACAGCATCCTTGCCACTTGGGGTCTTTACATTAGAATGTAGAAGCGTGCATATGATATTCTCCTTCACCCATCACCTTTGTCTGGAGGCCTCTGCTACTCCCATTGTGAGATACAACTTCTCATCTGGATGTTGTCCAGATCTGCCTGGAGTTCCTACACTAGTGACTCTGTGGGCCTGGAAATGCCTATCAAGACCCCAAACAGAAGAAGCTTCCAGGGGCATATGCTCCACATGTGGAGAGTTTTATCTGCTTTACCCAGTTTGGGAAAGGAAATAGTTTAAGAGAGGCATTTGCCTATAGTCTCCCCAGAAAACCACACAGACCACGACATTTTATGTGGGTTGGTGGGGGAATAAATAGGAGCAGAATGACAGAGGGCTGTGGAATCAGGTGAGGAGGAAAAATCTGAGGTGCACATTTTTGAAGGAAACAAAGGTCTTACAGATTCAGCAGTCACAGTCAGCATGTGGCACCATGGACGGGTTAAGGACACCAGTTCCAGGAGCCAGCCTGCCCTTGCTAATGGAGAAACTTCTTCCTGAGTGGTTGAGCCATGCTCCACCTGGGCTGTAGGCGGGAAGTGGCCGGAGTGCCCAGCGGGTACCAATGTGAGTGCATAACACCAGCTCCCTTGTCAGGCCAGTGCCTCTTTACAGTAACCACTTGCGACTGTGCTGGAGCATATGCATTTTTTCAGGCTAGTTATCTTATCTTGCTCTGAATTTACAGAATTAGAAATACAAGGCATAATGGCAGGAGCACTAATTCCCTGATTTACTAAATCTGAACCCTAGCACTGAGGTAAAGAGCAGGAGGTCTCACTCTCTGGTGCCACATGTCCAGGCTCATTTGCTTACTGAGACCCAGTTCACATACTGCAGAAGTCATACTTGGAGGTCAGTCCCAGGAGTTAATGTGTCCACAGCACAGTGTGGCTGTCACCACTGCTAGATCCCTTCCCATCAGCCTTCAGCCCTGCAGGCTCCCTGTCCTGCTCCCAGGCCCCAGCCCACCACCACTCATCTGTCTCTATGTTCTGCACGTTCTGAATCTGCCACACAAAAGAGGTCTGAACTGACCATCACGTCTGCCCTCTACACTGCATTTTTTTTTCTGCACAGTGGTCCTCTTTGCCAGACTTATGAATTCTTACTCTTTCTGGGTCAGGCTTTTCCAGTTTCCGCTGTCCTTACCCTAAGTTCTTATATTCCAGTCAGCATTGCTTACCCATCCCCTCCTGGGTGGTTTGAGCAACTAAGGCCCACATAGGCTCACATTTGAATGCTTAGTCACCAGGGAGTGAAGCTCTTTGATAAGATTAGAAGGATTAGGAGGTGTGACCTTGGTGGAGGAAATACGTCATTGGGAGGGGCTTTGAGGTTTTAAAAGCCCACACCAGGCCCTCTCTCTCCCTCCTTCTCTCTCTCTCTCTCTCTCTCTCTCTCTCTCTCTCTCTCTCTCTCTCTCTCTCTCTGCTTACAGATCAGAATGTAGAATTCTCAACTACTCTGCGGCACGATGACCTGCATGCCACCATGCCGCCTTGCCTACCCCCATGATGATAATGGACTAAACCGCTGAAACTGTAAGCCAGCCCCAATTAAATGTTGTCCTGCATAAGAGATGCACTATGGTCATGGTGTCTCTTCACAGCAATAGAAGAGTAACTAAGTCACTAACCAACACTATCCTGTCTTCCCGTTCCTTTCACTTCCCACTGACATTGGGCTAGCTCCATCTTGAAAGTCTCATGTTTGGGGTTTTAGAAATGGTGCTCTCTTAGTCTGGGAGGGATTCAAACAAAGGGAAATCATTATGTTGAACTGCAATTTCAATCAGATTAAAGAAGCAATTCTACCCAAATTTAGCCTCGTGGACCAGTGAGTTCACTGAGGTTCCTCACAGGCTCACAAGCGAAGGGCTACTTGCAGGGCCACGAGTCAATTCAAAGACAACTGTCAGAAGTAACCCCAAGCGTCTGGGGACATCAGACTGCTTGAGTGTCTGATCAAATTCTTTTTGCAGTGGGAAGCAGTGATTGCAGAGATGTAAGAGGTATCAAAGCATTGAGAGCAAGTGACCGTTAAGTGATCAGCACTAAATGGGCGCCTTTCATTAAAGAGTCCAAAGCCCAGCGAATATCACGAAGTGGGCCAGAAATCATGGCAGAGCTGGATGAGACGTGGAGGAGTGCTTTGAAATGCTGTCCTCTGAACATGACAGCTACTGTTCCAGTATGGGTGTGGAGGGGGCTTGGGGGCCCATTCTTTCTTCAGGCTCAGTATGACTTTAATATACCTGCTGGGGGATGGGAAATCACATTCCTCAGTGGTGTAGCCTCTGGTAAGTACCCTTGCTCAAGCGAATAATCCCCCACCATGTTTATGGAAACTCCAATTAAAGTGAATGAATCTCTCTCCTCTCTCCTCTCTCTCTCTGTCTCTCTCCTCTCTCTCTCTGTCTCTCTCCTCTCTCTCTCTGTCTCTCTCCTCTCTCTCTGTCTCTCTCTCTCTGTCTCTCTCTCTCTCTCTCTCTCTCACACACACACATACACACATACACACACACACACACACACACACACACACACACACACACACACACCTCTGAAAGTAGGAAGAGGACTTGTTGGGGAGAAGGAGTCCAGAGGGTATGGAAAGGGGAGCAAAAGAGAATAATAAGAGGTAGATGTGATCAAAATACTTCTCAATATGTGTATGAAATCGTGGAAGAGTAACACCTAGAAGCTGAAAAAAAAATCTTTTTCTCCTAAGAGAGGAACATCACACTTAAGTGTGGAACTTATCACTGCACTAGGAGTCCAAAGAGGAAGAAGACAGTAGCACACACATACCACAAAGGTGTGCTTGCTTCCCAGACCTCCTCTTCCAAAGCCCAAGAAGAAAGTTGAGGGAGCTGATTCCAGTGACCAAGAGCAGCTTCCGA
Organism: Peromyscus leucopus; assembly: GCF_004664715.2. Taxonomy (NCBI): domain Eukaryota; kingdom Metazoa; phylum Chordata; class Mammalia; order Rodentia; family Cricetidae; genus Peromyscus; species Peromyscus leucopus. The sequence goes on along the minus strand of NC_051079.1, from coordinate 69,469,066 downwards.
TGCACAGACCACTGGGCCACTGAGCCTTGATGCTCTCCAGGCTGCTGACATGAGAATCTTGTACAGTGACTCAGATGTACTCTCCCATCAAATTTCTATCAATATCAATTTACTAATATCAATAATAATCTGTCCCCCAATGAACCGCTGTTCCCAGGCAGGCTATGTACTCTCTGTGGCTCCCAGAGTGCTTCAGTGCAGGTGTCAATAAAGCTGCGGGCTGTTCCCAAGCTATTGACAGTTATTAAACATGACCTTGATGTAATTTCATACCTACCAAAACAAAGAGAATATGCCAAGGATTATGAGAGGACTCAGACAGGAATCACTGAAGGCAGCGTACTGAGGGGAGGGGATCATTCTGAACTTCTGACATTATTGGTTTGCTTCTGTTCCTAGAATCCCACAGGCTCCTGGGTGCAGGCCCCGGCTCTCTGGAGACCTTAATTGAAGCTATATGGATGTTGTGTGTCTTGCATGGAGTTGCTGCAGGCCAGTGGCTCACTGGTTATAGAATATCACTACCACCACCGAGGCCGTAGAGTCCACACAGCCTATTGATCGACAAGGCCTGGTGGATGGCCTGGCTCCCCGTTTGCAGAGGGCAGTATGCTGAGTGCTCCCTCACTTTGTGAGTGCATTGATTGATCTAGCCCAGTGTTGAAAGTGAACTTCCCTCCCTAGCTTCATGGGAGGGGTTCCAGGAAGCTGTAAGCCACTGTCTTCACACACACTGAAAAGCTCCAAGGGTGGACACAAAGTAACTAACAATCTATTAATGACTGCATGTAGCTCTGAAACATCTTCTCCCTTCCCCCTCCTCCCTCCTCCCTTCTCCCTTCCTTCTGGATGTATAAAAGTGTCACACCAAGAAAAGCCACAGAAGCTGAGAACATCCCTTGTGTCAGAACCAACAGAATGGACTTTGTTGAAGTCAGTGGCCAGCCCTGGCTTCTAGGTGGCTTTGGGCAGTGCTAAGTCCTACTCAGCCCATTACCTCCAGCTCGATGTGCATCTCAAGAGGCAGAGCATTGCCAGAAAGCCTTCTGTCTTAAAAGAAAACACTATTAAAATGACATTGCTGAGGTTCTTGCTCCCATTAAGCCCTGAGTGATTGACTCTCATCCCTCCTTCTTTCCACTAAGGAGAGTTCTCATCTACTCCTCTATTGTTTTCCTGCTCTATGTTTTGAGTTTTTTTCCCTCACGTGCTGAACCTGTTACTTACTGATTTGCCTAGCCTGGTTTGCCACAGAGCACCCCCCCTTCCTGATCCTCCTCTCTCTGTTCCTGTCCCGTGGTGGGGTTACAGGGAAAATTCACCATGCCTCACTTCTGCATGGATGCTTAGTGCACCTTTCTGGCATTCAACAGCATTTGTCTGTATAAAATTGTTTTTTTTTTTATCCTTGGCTTTTTATTTACTATTTCAAATTTTGGTCAGTGAGAATCCAGAGGCTCCCAAACAGTATAAGCTATTGTCAATATTATTGGTTACCTCCAGAACTTAATGGTAAGACCCTGTGGCAGAAGGCACTACATTCTCAAGTCATAGAACATGGAATAATAAACTGGTACTGACCTGGAAGCTTTGTTCATACTGGGTAGCTTTCATAGTGCTTTCATACCATCAGAGGAGAACTGCAATCAATTTTACTTATTTCTGTAAATACATATTTTTTTAAATTTAGTAATAAATTTATAGATTAATTATAATTGTGGCTTAAATATATGGGTGGACTAAAAGAAAGGTTGAGTCCCACCTTGTTAGTTGTGTGTGTGTGTGTGTGTGTGTGTGTGTGTGTGTTAATGACTTTCAAACTTTGAATGACAAGGTCTACTGATAAGTCCTACATGAATGATCAAACATGCTAAACATAACATTACCATTATGTGAAATAGCAAAGTCTACATCTGGAATCCATAAAACTATTTCTAAAGACCTGTTAAGTTGTAAGTCTATTTCATGTTAAGGCTTTTTTGACTTGCCTTGTCCCTACTCAACTGTGATACAAAGGTGCACATCACATACATTGTCCTGGAAGGAGTAACTCTTCTCATAGGATCATTTTAGAAATGATTAGGTACTAACATAGAAGATACTATTTACTCAAAAAGTATAGACTTGACACCTAGTATCTACTTGTTTTTGAAGTATGTAGATAAATGTAAAAGCAGTTTCACAGTAAGACAGAGCAATGTGCTTAAGTAATTTTCCTAAAAACCAAATGAAGATTATGGGTAATGTTGCTCTTGCTACTTTCTTTTGCAGGTATAACTTTATTTTTAAGTTAACATTGATGAAGTGCCTGAGTTTGTAAAAGTTTCTAGAGTGATCCTCTCTTATTCCCTGAGCACCTCCTCAACCAGGATTGTGGTAAACCCCTGACAACATCACCAGTATTAGCGAACCATGCTAGTGACCTTTCATCAAGAGTAGTGAACCCTAAGTAAGGAATAACCACAGACCTAGCCTTGATGTATCTTCATTTCAAACTTAAGCTGTCAGGGTTGAGGTCACAAGTTGGAGCATTTCAGTAAAAATGAGAAAGCTTGTTACTCCTTAGCACCTACAAAAATACAAAGCAACTGTTCTCTGTACAGTAGACAATTCAGTTTAGTTCTTGAGATTCCTATAGGGAAAAAAGTCAGGTATTGGCTCAGAGTAAATAGCAGCAATCTTGAAGAGATGTCATCATAAACAGGACTTGGTGGCAAATGTCTTAAAGAGCCCAGAAGAGCCAAGAAAGATGTAGAAAACAGCAGCAACACTGTGTACCAACAAGGGAAAAATATCAACAAGTAAAAAGACAAGCATAAATAAAACCAAAAAAGGCAGGGGGTGGGGTGTGCTGAAAAACACAATAACTGAAATGAAAAACCATCCTGGTGTCAAAGGCAGGTTTGAAGAAATAACTAGCTTATGGTTTGGAGGTGTGCTTTCTTTTCTTTTCTTTTCTTTCTTTTTTTTTTGGTTTTTTGAGACAGGATTTCTCTGTGTAGCTTTGGAGACGTTCCTGGAACTCACTCTGGAACTCAGGCTGGCCTCAAACTCACAGAGATCTGCCTGCCTCTGCCTCCCGTGTGCTGGGATTAAAGGCATGTGCCACCATCGCCCGGGTAAAGGTGTAGTTTTGTGAAAGGTTTTGGGGCAGAGCTATGACAGAGCATAGATTTTTATGTATGTGTCATTGAAGTTAAGTTTATATCAATTCAAAATAGATTGTTAAAATTCAAAGATTTTTGATGTAATCTTCAGGATAACTACAAGGACAAAATACCAAATATTGATACAAAGGAAGAAGAATGACATGTAAATATTTCACTACAAAAAATCCCAATTAAATACAAAAGAAGACAATCATACAAGAGAAGAGACAGAAAATAAAAAGTCAAATTATAGAAGCACATCCCTCCTAGTCCCAATTACTTTTAATTATATACATCACACTTTACAATAAAGACAGAATTTGTCAGAATGAATTAGCAAAAACCAAAACAAAACAAAAGCAACCAAACCATAGCCCAACTACACGCTATCTGGAAGAAACTGACCTTGGGGTCAGAGACACAAATGGATCAGAAGTGATAACAAGATAACACCTTGGCCTCTGGGCTTAGACCAAGTATACAATGAAGTATACTATTCCAGGAAGAAACCTGCAGACATTGTGTGTACTCAGCGAAATGAGCCACAGATACAATATGATTTTACTTATACGAAGAACATCATCATATATCATAGATACAGAAAGTAGGACAATGATAAAAAGGAGACTGGGGAGTATATTTGTTACTATTCTGTTTTTATTCAAAACATTATGGTCAAGGCAACTTATAAAACATTTGATGTTTGAGTTAATGGTCCTAGAGGGTCAGAGTTCATGATCATCATGGTAGGGAACATGGCAACAGGCAAGCAGGCTTGGTGCTGGAATATTAGCTGACAGCTTACATATTGAGATAGCAACCAACCACAAGTCAGAGAGAGAGAGAGATTGAGAATGCTAACTAGACTCTTTTGAACCTTCAAAGCCCACCCCAGTGACATACCTACTTTAACAAGGCCACACTTCCTAATTCTTTCCAAACAATTCCTTCTTGGGTCTCTGATGGGGTTGAAGAATAGTTATAGTTTTCTTTGTCACCAAATTCATAAAAGAAATTAACAAAAGAGGTTTAAAGTGTTTAAGGCTGAGAGACATAAAAGCTTAAATTATTTACCTAAGTAAATGTTTTGAGGTCTAAAGAGATAGGGTTGGGTTTGTAATACAAGTTAGGATAAGAAGAGAAGTAGGTATGAAACTTTGGACTCACTAAGATAGGATAGATAATGGAGTGTTTTCTCTGAATTTGCCAAATGCAAATAGGCTGGTCATTATGAATGTAATTCTTACCTGATAATTGTTCTTATTGTATATAGTTCTACTGTGTTAATGCTAAAACCTTCCCTTTTCATTTAGACAAAAAGGGGAAAATGTTGTGGGATTTATTACACTCAGACACTCCCAAGACTGATGACAAAGTTTACCTTGACTCAGAGTATGGAGCTAGCTACTGGCTGGCCAAAACTAGCCATAGGGGTTTTGGAGGACCTAGGATATATAGAGAGACAGGAAGTAGTAGTGAGGGATTAGAAAGATTCTTGACATTTTTGAATTAAGGAAGGAGTTGGGGGAGTCACTTGTTGCTTCTTTGATCAATCAGCTTTTCATCCCCATCGTTGACTCCTGAGTTTTTATTAAAAGAATAATTAGATAAATGCTTCAGTGGGAAGCATGGCAGGAAGCAGCTCAAGCAGGAAGGTAGCTTATTATATTTCCACGTAACATAAATCTTAAAAGGCCTTATTAAATAAAAAACTCAGAGCCAGATATCAGGGTTAAAACCTGAGAGATCAGAGGAATAGGAAAATCCACAGCCAACCTCACCTCACCAACTCTACCGCTTCCAAAGAGACCTACTTCTTGTATCCCACACCTATAACCCTTTCTGTTCTGCTAACTCAATTTCTCTCTGCCCAGCTACATCATTTCCTCTTCTAGCCCAGCTCTGTCACTTCCTGTATGTCTGTGCAGACCTCTAGACCTTTATGGTTAACTAGTGTTGGAATTTAAGTTGTGTGCCACCATGCCTGGCTCTGTTCCCAGTGTGGCCTTGAACTCACAAAGATCCAGAAGGATCCCTGCCTCCCAAGTGAGAGGATTAAAGGCATGTGCTACCATTGTCTGACTTCTATGTTTAATGCAGTGGCTGGCATTTTCCTCTGATCCTCAGATAAATTTTATTGGGGGACACAGACAAAATATCGCCACATTTCCATCCACATAAAGGAATCAGAGTGAGATAACCTGACATGGGATGAGGCTATAAACCCTGAAAGCCTGCCTCCAATGCCTTACTTCCTCCAGTTAGGCTGTACCTAAAGGTTCCACAACCTCCCCAAGCAGACTGCTGACTGGGTATCCAGTTTTCAAATACCTGACCCTATGGGGGCATTTCTCATCCAATTTACCACAAGGAATTAATAACTGATTTCTATTCACAAGAAGAAAATAAACAGAGAGATGGTTGGTGATGAATATAGAACATTATCGTGTATTTCTAACCCTTAACTATTACTTGAAATGCTTAAGAAGCCAAATTTGATAGAATACTTCCACAGGTAAAATAACATAGGCTGGAGAGCCTAAGTCATGAGATAAATCAGAAAAATTTAAAAAATATCAAGACTTTGTGAAGAAATACCAGTTTTTGTAGTGGGATTATAAATCACCTCAGTAATAAATTAACTCTGCTCCATCAAATAACAAGAATGAAAAAGAAACCAACCTGTGACAGAGCTCGGGGTCAGAGGTCTGTCATCTCCCTTGCAATGAGATCTGAAAAGCTGAGCGTCCTGCATTTGAAGGGAAACTGAAGGGCTTGTGCTCCTTACAAGTGACCTCCCCATGAGAGCAAGTCCACTAGGCATCCTCTGAGATGCCACTGAATCAGCCTTCTCTGTGAAGCCAAAATCAGGAAGACAGTTAACTTCTGAAGAATAAAACACAGAGAGCTCAAGTATTTAAAAAAACCAGCTTTCAAATGACTAGCATCAAAGTATCCATACCCCAAGTCACATATGAGTCCACAACACATTTGCCAAGCACATCCAGGCTTTTAGATCTGCACCAAATGGAGAGTGGGCACCCCATGAGGGAAGCCAGTTCTGGCTGAACACACAGGCCAAAGTTGTTCTACCTGATATAGGGGAACCAGTGACTTCCTGAGAATTTGTCATCGGACTTTAGGCCAAAGCAGCAGGGACCCATGGAGAGCAGGCTGGGCCCAGAACCACTGGAAGAGATCAAAACAGCTTTGAAGAGGAAGCCAGATGCTCTGCAGAAGTGAATGTCTCCTTTGTATTCACAGCACTGCTTCCTAGAACGCTAAAGCATACCAGTGGTCACCTAGTTTAACCCATTGAATGCAGCTATACCATCCCATGGCATAGTTTTCTATCACTGGCTTCCAATCATTAATTAAAACAAGCACATTATATCCCCCTTACTTCCATTCCTCTACCTCACCCCAGTACGAAAAAGACAGACTTCTTCAGCAACTATCTAGTTAATATCTTTGTATATGTACATGTTCATGTGTGAGAATGCTTGTGTGTGTGTATGTGCATATGTGAGGATGCTGCTTGTATGTGTGTGTAGTGTGTGTGTATGTGCTTCTATGAGAATGCTTGTGTATGTGTAGTGTGTGTGTGCATATGTGAGAATATTTGTGTGTGTGTAATATGTGTATGTGCACATGTGAGAATGCTTGTGTGTGGACACTCCTGTGTAGAGGACAGAGGTCAACATAGGATATCTTCCTCCTTCCTTACTCTCTGCCTTATCATTGGAGACAGGGCTTCAACTGAGCCTGGAATTCATCATTTGACTACACTGGCTGACTAGCAAGCTTCAGGAATCTCCTTGCCTCTGTGCTCTCCTATCCCATCCAGATGTTTAAGTGGGTTCTGGGGGCCCAAACTCGGCTCCCCATGCTTATGTTTCAAGCACTTTACCACCAGAGCCATCTCGCCAGCCACAGTCAGTTCATCCCCTTGCTTGGCTGGAAAATGTCTCAACTCAGCTTTGTCTACAAACTACAGAAAAAGTGCACCCTGTACACTCCAGGTTAGAGGCAGGCAGAGGCAACGAGGCAGCCTTGGTCCTTCCCCCACTTAGATGCATATTTATCAGGGTGACCCATGTAAATTACTGCTATAAATTCATGTTTCTATTTAGGCTAACACATTTCCAGGTAGAGTCTTAAAAAACAAACCCAGTGCTCAGGGTTAGCAACCAGCATTTCTGATAAGTAGAAACGATTTTACATTGAGGTCTCCTCTATGTGAAAATAGATTCTTCACACTCAAGTAAAAAACTCTTTGGAACCTTTTTTTTTTCAAGGATGTTCTGTTATTCACCCTCAGGCCTAGAGTAGCTGTCTCACTGCTGACTTAAGATTCTATCAATTTAAAAATATGGTATAACTAGCATATTGTCTTCAGTTTTAGTTATTAGTCATTTAAAATTCTGACTAGAAGTGAGACATGGTGGTAAACACCTAGAATTCCAACAAGGAAGGTAGTGCAACAGGGAGATGCCATATTGAGACTAGCCTGGGCTATCTATTGAGAACAGGGGGATGGCCATGTCAAGACTAGCCTGTGCTATCTAAAAGATCAAACAACAAATTTTTATTCCAATGATGAACACACGGCACATGTTTCTGTGGTGGCATTGTTCCCCAAAATATTGTGCACCCTAATAAACTTATCTGGGGTCAGAGAACAGAACAGCCACTAGATACAGAGGCCAGAAAATGGTGGCACACACACTTTTAATCCTAGCATTCCAGAGGCAGAAATCCCTTTGGATCTCTGGTTTTAAAGCCACACTGAAAATAGCCAGGCATGGTGACACACGCCTTTAATCCCGGGAAGTGAGTCTTTAATCCCAGGGAGTGATGGCAGAAAGCAGAAAGGTATATAAGGCTTGAAGACCAGAAACTAGAAGCTTTTGGCTGGTTAAGCTTTCAGGCTTTCGAGTAGCAGTTCAGCTGAGATCCATTTGGATAAGGACTCAAAGGTTTCCATTCTGAGGAAACAGGATCAGCTCAGGAATTGACAAGGTGAGGTGGCTGTGGCTTGTTCTGCTTCTCTGATCTTCCAGCATTCACCCCAATACCTGGCTCCAGGTTTGTTTTTATTAATAAGACCATTTAAGATTCATGCTACATGTTTCCATATTTTTAATATGATTAAGATATATAAATTTTCGATAACATCCTTCACATAGAGTTGGCTAAATATATGCTTTGATTTAACTAGACTCTACCAATTATATGATTGAAATCCTTTGATTTTGGTTTACCTATCACTTATAATCATATCCTCTGCTCTCTCATGAGGCACTTGGCATATTGATTTAATTTACAGTTTTTATCATGTTTGGATTTAGCTATTCTAATTGAATTATTTATATTATATCTATTTTGAACATGTCAATTTAGTTCTGATATTTTGTTTTTGTTATTTAATTCTAGGAATCTTCTAACCACTAATTTTCAAAGCAGAAGGGAAAATGCTATCAAGATTGTAGTTTATGTTTCTGATTCTTTGCATTCTGATGTTATTTTCTCTCTGTGTGTACGTGTGTGTGTGTGTGTGTGTGTGTGTGTTTTGTGACATGTGTGTAGATGCCAAAGAGAACAAAAGAGGATTTTGATCCCCTGGAGCTAGAGCTACAGGCATTTGTGAACCATGTAACATGGGTGCCCGAGGGAATTTCAAAGCAGCTACCCAGGGGTGGCAGTCCAAAATGGGAACCTACTAGCCACCAGGAGAAAAAAAAAGCTAAAGAAAGTCCAGGCACGTTTTCTGGCCTGAGCCAGAAGCTCTGTATTCCCACAAGTAGTCTGGCTGCTTGCAGCTCTGTCCCCTTGCAGCTCTGGCCGCACGTAGCCCGAATCTCTTGTAGCTCCAGCCGAGCCTGGGAGCCTGTAACCCCTGGCCTATAAGGCCATCAATGTTTTTTTTAATGAATTCTTGCCATGTGGTCACCAACTGTAGATGAATTTCTAAATGGTCTTATTAAATTAAAAACACAGAGCCAAATATAGGGGTGAAAGCCTTAGAGATCAGGGAATTAGTGATAGCCACCAACCTTACCTCTTCACCTCTGCAGCTACCAAAAGTGAGCTCCTTCCTGTCTTACCCATGCCTTTATTGCCTTGTTGTTCTGCCCTCTCATTGGCTCTTACCACAGCTACCTCACTTCCTTATCACTGTTTGTCTGTACAGACCTCCAGGTCTCTATGATCAGTACTGGGATTAAAGGCATGAGTTACCTGTGCAACTTGTAACAGCTTGGCTGTTCCCTAGTGTGTCCTTGAACCCACAGAGACCCTGCCTGCCAAGTGGTCAGATTAAGGGCATGTGCTACCACTGCCTGACTTTCATGTTTATGGCTTGCTATGTCCTCTGATCTCCAGGCAAACTTTATTTATTAACATACAAATAAAACATCACCACAGGTGCTGGGAACTGAACTTGGGTCCTCTGGAAGAGCAGCAAGTGCTCTTAACTGCTGATTCATTTCTTCAGACCTCCCAGCTCCTCTCTATTCACACCATCACCTGTTATGGCCTTGAACATATTAAAATATAACCAAACATTAGTATGTGCTTTTCTTTTGCTTTTGGAAGGAAAAAAAATGTAAAGGAACAGTAGGTCCTAAGAGCAGTGGCCTGGGAGCCAGGCCATACAGGACGAAGGGCAGCTTGACCCCAAGGTGAGCAGCAGAGCCCATTATGACACAGCAGTTTCAAATGCTATACTGTCCATACTTGTTTATGGAAGTATAAACAATTCTCCAGTGTTGATATTCTAAGTCTGCGTGGGTGGGGACAAGCACACTTGTTTGTCTACCCATGTGAGTAACTTAAAGCAGTTTACACAGCCAGTACAGACTCGGGATACCTTTCCGGTCAGAACGCCACAGCACATCCTTTCTCCGTCAGAGTTCCATGCATCTTCAGTTTCAATGAATTCTGCCTCACTTCAAAAGCTGAACTGAAATTCCTGGAGCTTTTGTCGAATGAAGCAACCTCAGGTTTTAAGAAGGGAAAATGTCTAAGGACCACATTTTTGTGACTTCCAGGTTTATATCTACATGCAGGCAACCCTCAGGCTAGCGCCGCTCCCCACTGTGAATTTAAAATATAACAGTTTAACATGTCACCCAAAACATATTCCCAAACAGCTTAATTTTAGATCCTGGGTTCCCAATGCCCAGGCTCTTTTTAAATCCCAATGACTGAATTGTAGAGCATTGGTTAAATAGATAGCTCGTTGCAAAGTGTAGGGCTCACACATTTGCTTCATAAGTGATCAGAGTTAATTAAGGCTTTTATCCTCTTTGAGCCATTTAGATTAACATGCTACTTTGAATACATGCATGTGGCTTTCTCAACTACCCTAAATCTTTGGTCCCATTGTGAAACATGCCCCAGATCTTCTTCAGTACTCTTTAATTACCGGATGTTGAAGAACAGGGAATGGTGTGTGTGAGCCCTGTCTTCCACTCTGGAAAGCAAACCTGTACAGGCATGTGCACATTGAGAGATCAAACATGGACTTCACATCTTGGTTTCTGTCCTAAATGAACAGTATAATTTCTGATACTGGACATTTATTAACCTGTTGGGTATGCCATACTATAGAACAATGGAATTCATTATCTGGTTATTTCATGAACTTCAAGGGAAAATCAAAATATTGGCTTCTGTTGCAGCCATTTTGGTTCTGTTGGACTTTAGGCTTGTGATTCTTGTCACAGCACAAATCCACAGGTATTAACATAATGCTCCCGTGGCAGCTTACCTTGACCATCCAGCAAACAGCACCATGGAGAAGCTACTGGTTGCCATGAGTAGCAGTTGGTGCGGATGCATAGCTGTTCAAAGCACCGAGAATGAGCATCAGTGAGTGCTCAGCCATAGATAGGACATATATACTAATTCCATCACCCCTGCACCAGGGCTCAGACATCACCCCTGTACCAGGGCTCAGACATCACCCCTGTACCAGGGCTCAGACATCACCCCTGTACCAGGGCTCAGACATCACCCCTGCACCAGGGCTCAGGCACCTCAAGAGAGAGCAGTGAAAATTATGGAAGAGCCAGAGGATGGAGATAAGAACTCCGAGATGTATTTTTCTGCACATGACATGGCTGCTGCACACATGCTCTTCTCTCATAGCAGCTGTGGTTATCTACACAAGATTGAGCAAGTTGAAAATTCCAACATGGAGGAGAGATGCAGAAATCTCATCCCTGACTGAAGAAGTATTGGCGATTGATGGCTGTTCTGGGAAGAAGAGTTAATCTCTTTTATTTATTGATATTCATTTATTTTTCATTCATTTATTCATTCATTTATTTTATAATTTGATTTAATATTACATATCACCCATGGATTTCCCTGTCGTCCCTCCTCCTGATCCCCACTCTTCCCCCAACCCACTTCCATTTCCCATCTCCTCCAGGGCAAGGACTCCCCTGGGGATTCAGCTCAGCCTGGTAGATTCAGTCGAGGCAGGTCCAGTCCCCTCCTCCCAGGCCTATGCAGAGTTAATCTCTTTTGTGGGATGGCCCTGGTAGATCATCCATGCTCCAGAGGATGAGCCCACACATACACAAGTGAGCAGCATCAGAATAAAAAACGAGGATGTGAAAACAGGAAGTGGGAAGAAGGGAGCAGAGCAGGTCTGATTGAAATACAGTGTGCACGTGTGTGAATTTCTCAGAGAATACAATTTTAAAGGAGAGTTAAAAAGATATTTTAGGATCTTTTAAATATTCAGATCTTAATTGCAAAAATGTCTAGATATATTTGTTTTTAAAATTACCTACTGGTAAACCAGTAAACACTGGTTTCTCAGGTGTGTCAATATTTTATGAAAGTCCACAGACAAATGTTGTTTCTTTCAACTACAGATGAGAAAAAACATCAGGTTTGACAAGTTGTGACATTACTTCAAAACTCTACTAGGAGAGAGGCAGGTTTGTGGGACCCTTCCACAAAAGTCTATTTCATACATGAGCTGTGTGGGACCCTTCACAAGAGCCTGTTCCATACATGAGCTGTGTGGGACCCTTCACAAGATCCTGTTCCATACATGAGCTGTGTGGGAGCCTTCACAAGAGCCTATTTCACACATAAGATGTATGACAGTTGTTGGTCTCCCAAGGATGTGCAATTCACTTGGGCTGACTTTACAGAAGGTGTTTGTAAAGAAAGGGAACTTTGTCATGTTTTTTTTTTTTTTATCTGACTTACCAGAGTGGTGATTTTTGTTGCTAACGTATAATTTCAATCATTTTGTTGTCAAGAATCTATTGTTTCAGGAGTCAATTCTAGTTTGTGTCTCTGTTGTTATGACAAAACATGAACCAAAAGCAACTTGGGGGAGGAAAGGGTCTATAGGAGCTTAAAGCACTGGTTCTCAACCTGTGGGTCATAACCCCTTTGGGGTTGAATGACTCTTTCACAGGATCATATATCAGATCAACTATTAACACTACTATTTATAACAGTATCAAAACTACAATTATGAAGTAGCAATGAAAATAATTATATGATTGGGGTCACCATGACATGAAGAACTATATGAAAGGGTTGAAGCATTAGGAAGGTTGAGAATCACTGGCTTAGAGCTTACTGTCCATTGTTGAGCTAAGCCAGGAATCTGGAGGCAGGAACTGAAGCAGAGAGCATGAACAAAAGCTGCTCATTGACTTGCTCTCCCTGGATGGCTCAGCCATCTTTCTTATATAGCTCAAGACCAACTTTCCCAGGGATGATACCACCCGCAGTAGGCTGGGCTCTCTCACATCAATTAACAATCAAGAAAACACCCCAAGAACTGCACACTGGCCGGTCTGATGAAAGCAGTTTCTCGGTTGGGAGTCCCTCTTCCCAGGTACAGTTAGGTTTTGTGTCAAGCTGACAAAAGCAAACCAGCACAGTTTAAAAAAAATCATTTTATACTTCAACACAACATACGTATAAAAAAAATCATAACATCATCTTTTTCTTTTTTATTGCAGAGCATCCATTTGGAAGTTATCTTCCAATAGCTATTGGCAAGCCTGACAAGCTATTGACAATGTCTGTGCTAGGAGATAAACCTGAGCCATGTTTTAAGATTGACATGGAAGCCTGCCTCATTGTGTGGAAGTGTCATGTTTCAGGGGCTGGCAACCCTAACTTGAGTGTGATTGTCATGGGTCCTTCTGGAGCCTCCACTGAAAATAAGCAACAGCGCAACCTCTGGACCTCCACAGGATCCCTGCAGACCACTGTCCCCGAGTAGAAGTCTGGCCTCTTTAGAGCACACATGGAGATACAAAGATGGAGAGCCTGGAGGGCTGTGCAAGGGCTCCTCATCGGGGTGCACCTGAGAACACAGAGGTGAGACGCCACCCTAGGCAGGAGGAGACAACACTCTTTACAAGAAAAGCTTATATCTACTTAATACCCCCATTCTTTTTCTCTGGCTTGGGCAAACACTTTTCTACTCCTGTATCTATGTATCCGCCTTCTTAGACAGTCTACGAATGGATCATATGGGACAGGCTGCAGGGTCAGCTTCCTTCACACAGCACAGTGACTTAGGAATCATAAATACCCTCTATATACTTTGATTTCTTTATTGACAGAATACTTTTTATACATATACCATATTTCAATTAGTATTGGTTTTAGCCAGTTTGTGGAATATTTAGGTTATTTCCTGCTTTTGTTTTATTATCAATGGTTCTGCTGTAAGTCTGTCTATCATCTATATATCAATTTTTATGTGTGTATGTTTCAGTTGTTGCGTGGATATATATTTTAACTGGCTACATGCCTGAGAATAAGGTTGCTAGGTCATATGGTTTGTGAACATTGAACAACTGCTAAAGTGCTTTCTGTGGGTTTGGATTTTTCATCTTATATCACTCTTAGCAATGCACAATAGCCTCAGCTTCTCCCCCTCTTGACTAAGGTTTATTATTTCCTCTGTCCTTTATTACAGTTATTAGATGGGCAGGAAGCATCACTTGTGATGGCTGGCTTACACTTCTGTGATGATCGGTGATAGGCAGACGCCTTTCCTCCTTCCACTGGACCATTTATGTGCATTGTTTGGAAAAAAAAAGTCAATTCTAATAATTTTCCTTTTGAATTAGTAATTGAACTTTTAGTATTGGGTTAAAATATTCTATTTTAAAATATATTCTGGAAACAAAACCTTTATCAGACATAACTTTTCTCCAAGTCTCTAAGATTTCTCTATTTTCTTTAAAACACAAAGTTTTCCATTTCAAGTTCAATTAAATCATTGTTTGTTTTTTAACAATTATGCTTTATAACATATCCAAGATCAAGACCATAAACACCTGATCAAGTATTTTCTCATAAAATTTTTAAGTAGATTTTTGCATTTAGTTGTAAATCTATTTCAGTTAACTTTTGTGTGTATATGCAAGACATGAGGTGACATCCTCCATCTTATTTACATGTAGACAATTGTCACAGAAACATTTGTTGAAAAATAATTTCCATTGAGTTTCTTTTTGATATTTTCATCAAAATCTGTCGACTGTAAAACAAGCGCTTACATATGGGCACTGAGGACAGTCTATTAGTCTACTCTCTGTCCTACAGCAGGACCCCATGGACATCAGTGCTGGAGGCTTGTGATGTGCTGTGTAGTAAAGCAGGAAGTATAATTACTCCAAATTTGTCCTACTTTCATAATAGCCTTGCTATTATGGGTCTCCTTTATCTTAATATTAGTTTTAGAATCAACCTGTTAGTTTCTACTAGAGTAAAAAGGATATGATTTTAATGAAAATTTTGCTGAATCTGTGCAACAATTGGAAGACTGTATCAAATCTTCAAATCTGTGACAACAGATTATTTTTGTGTTCATTTAGACATTTTCAGTTTCTCTCAGTAAAAAACTATAAGACTTTTTTATTGTATTCTTGCCTTTGATTGTTTTTCAAAGTATTTCATTAAAATTTTAAGAGATTTATTTCCTTTTATATGTATGAATGTTTTGACTGCTTGCATGCATGCCACGTATACGAAGTGCCCTCTGAAGCTAGAAGGAAGTGACAGGTGCCCTAGAGCCTGAGTTACACATGGTTTTAAGCCATTATGTGGGTGCTGCAGACCAAACCCAGATAATCTGCAAGAGCAGCAAGTGTGCTTAACTGCTGAGCAAACTCACCAACCCCAAAGTATTTCATTTTTGATCTTAGTATGAATAGAATAGTTTTAACAAACCTATTTTGAGTTGCTCATGCTAAGGTATAGACATAACAGATTTTTCTATATTCTATATCTGGAAATTCGCCAAACCATTTTATGAATTGCAATCCTTTGTTAGTCCTTGTCATCTTGAATAAAACAGTGTTTCGTTCCTTCTCAATATCAGAGTCTTTGATTTTCATACTAAATGGCCTGCTTAGATCTACAGGAGATTTTAAACAAATTTTGTTAAACTGAATGCCATTTTTAGCTTCACATTTAGATGAAAATGGTCAATATCTCTCCATAAATATGAAGCTGACTATAGGGCCTTTATATCTTCATCAGGTTTGGAGTGTTTCTTGTATTCCTGGATTATGGTAAGGCTTCATCCTATGAATTCTTCAAGTATTTTCTCTGAATCCATTGAAATGATCATGTGGCTTTTTTCTTTAATTCTATTGGGGAAAAGCATTTCATTTACTGGTTGTATATGCTAAACCATGCAAAAAGACATATGCCTTTGAGATAATTTAGTTCATGATGACACATAACACTGCCATGTGTTGCTGAATACAGATTTCAGCAATACAGATTAGCTTGATGTTTTCAGAGTCTCTATTCATGAGAACTACTGTTCTAGAAATTTCTTTTTCCTTAGGATTTATCTGGCTGTCACATCAGACAATACTGGCTATGTTGAGTGTTTTTAAGAAGTTGTTTTAAAAACTGCTCTTTTTCTGCATGAATTTATGGTGGGTGTTGGAACGGACCAGGGAAGAAGGACTTTTCACATCTGCCCTCTGTGCTTCACTCCAGACCCCAGGGCCTAGCCTGTCACCAGGAAAGCCTCACCCTGCCTGCCTCTGTGACTTTGCACTGGGTTTTCCTTCTATCTGAGCAACATGTCCTGGTCAAATCTGTAGAGACTACTACACAGAACAGAGAAACAGAACCCATCAGTGTTCCTATGGCTCAAGAGAAGACAGTTTCTCTATGTTCTTATCTGAATCACTCCCATTTCCTGTGGTGTGTATTTGTGTGTGTGTGTGTGTGTGTGTGTGTGTGTGTGTGTGTGTGTGTGTGTTGCGGGCCGCTTACAGGTACCATGTTAATTTTCCTGTGTGGTGTGAAGCCTGGGTCTATTGAACTCATTCTCCGAAGAATTGCTACAGGACCACTTTAAAGATCTCCCTTATTGCTTGGCATATTTTTTGTAAGGGGAAATCCTATAGTAAACAACTCAGGTTAAGCTGGGCAGCAGTGGCACATGCCTTTAATCCCAGCACTCGGGAGGCAGAGCCAAGAGGATCTCTGTGAGTTCAAGGCCAGGCTGGTCTACAGAGTGAGATCCAAGACAAGCACCAAAACTACACAGAGAAACCCTGTCTCAAAATAAATAAATGAATAAATAAATAAATAAATAAATAAATAAATAAATAAATAAATAAATAATTGGGGTTAAAAATCCAGTTGTTCATATGTAGGACCATGTTGCTATGAAGACAATAATAGCCAATGTTTCTGGCTGTGCTGTTACCAAGGTACAGAAAGAAAGATCAATCAAATCTTTACATCCAGTAGTCACTTATCCATGGAAAAATCTTCCAAGACCTCAGTGGATTTCTGGAACCACAGATAATGCCAAGCCCTGTATGTGGACCATGACATTCAGTGGCCATTCTGAGGACCAGGGTGGCCATCTAGCATCTAATGGAAGGATAACATCTACAGTGGAGACACACTGTTCCCCTTCATAAAGGATGGGCATAGGGTGGTGTGAGATTTCATGACACTACTCAGAACAGCATAAGTTGTTAAAACATGGGAATTTCTCACAGTTGGAATTTTCCAGGTAACATCCTTAAAGTCCTGAGAGCAAGTCCACAGGTTTGAGGGTGGAGCTGCTACTGCATACAACTGCAAGTATAGACTGAGTGTTGCACCATGGAATCATGTAATTATTTACCTGTCTTACCTCTCATTAGAGACGAACAGACAGGAAAACCAAAAGGTGGCAAACTGGGGCAAGAGGGATGGCTCAGTGATTAAGAGCACTGGCTGCTCTTCCAGAGGACTTAGATCTGATCCCCAGCATCCACATGGTGTAACTCTCGTCTCAGTGGATCCGAGGTCATCTTCTAGCCTCCGTGAGTGCCAAGCACACAAGTGGTACACAGACATGCATGCAGGCAAAATACCCATACATGGAACATAAAATAAAATAAATGTTAAAAGGAGGTGTGGCTAGAAGGATGACTCAGCAGTTAAGAGCACTGGCTGGTCTTCCTGAGAACCAGGGTTTGGTGTTTAGCATCCATGTGATGGCTCCCAAACATCTGCAGCTCCAGTTGCTGTGGTTTTGACATCCTCTTCTGACCTCTACCAGCACTTGACGTGAATGTGGTACCCATATATTTATACATGCAGCAAAATATTCGTGCACCTAAAATGACATAAGTAAATCCAAAAAAAGAAAATGGCAAACCCAGTTTCCCCCATGAAATCTGTGCCTGGCTAGGGCACCAGTGTGGGTTTCTAAATGTACCACATGGGATTCTGAGGAATTGGAGGAACAACTTGTCTTTAATGCTGCCTGTAAGCCATGCTTCCATAGACTGAGGTAGATGCTGAGATTTTGTCTATCGAGTATCCTACTGATACTACATATTTAAATAAATAGTCCTTTAAACATTTCCCAACATCTGCTAAAGTTATGTACTCCTATTATGCCTCTCTTGAAATACATTCCCAGCTACAGTCAAGTGAGAGGTAAAAAGGGAGACCCCAATAAGGCCCCCAAACCCCACACAGGGAGCTTCCAAGGCTCAAGAGGACAGCCTGTGTGCTCATTTTGGTAAGGACTTTGAGTCTCTGCAGAGGGACAGGATGTGGGACCATAAGGAGTTTTGTAACCACCACTAGGAAATTCTGCCAGCAGAGCAGAGGTTAGCTCAGTTTGGATGGTGTCTAATTGTTTTACTTTTGGCACACTGGCCCTTCCACACATTTTTGTTGTTGTGTTGTTATCAAAGCTGACTTGGGATGAATTTAGTTTGGGTTAGATATAGGACAGTAAAAGCCATTTGGAATTATAAAATGTTTCATTTTATAAAATGTTTCATTTGTGTGTGTGTGTGTGTGTGTTTCCATGTGCATCTTGTGTGTCCTTTTGTACATCTGTTCATGAGGAGGCCAGGATACTCAGGTAACCTTCACTAGGCACTATCTCCTGGAACTCACCAAGAAGACTAAGATCGCTGGCCAGGGAGAGACAGGAATGCTAGTTGGAATGATAAACCTAAGCCAACATACCCAACTCATTATCTGTGGGTTCTGGGGATCTAATTCTGATCCTCATGTTTACAAGGCAAGCATTTCGCTGACTGATCTGTCTTCCCACTTTTGTTAGCAAACCATGTTAGTGGGCGTTCATTAATAAATTACTTCCCTTTAAAAGCCAAGAATAAAAACACACAATTCACTTTCAATAAGCTTTAGTGTATAAGGTGGGTTCAAAGGGAGGTAGTGTATGTAGTTGGATAGCATCATTTTTAAGAAAGACCCCCTCGTTCCTCACTCTAGCCTCACACTTCAGCCCACTCTGATTTAATTCACTGCACTCTTGAAGAAGAAAAAAATGTTCCACTGTTATTCAAACAAGGTTTATAATAAAACAGAGCAGGAATAAGTTTTGACACGTCACTCACACATTTCTCTTGCCTGTGCTCAGGCAGTAATCAGAATTCTTTGTCGCAGTGAAGGATGGTGAAGCCTACTATTTTGTAAGCATGTGCGCATCCAGAACCTTCATAATATTAGTTAAAATCAATGTGCTGCTTTTTTAATTATTGCTCATGGTACAGAGCAGGGGAGCCTCATTTAGGACTGGATCGATATTGAGAAGGGATTGGTGGGTGGCCGCGCAGTACATCAGGCTGCTTGATGTAAAAATCATTGGCTCTGTGCAGCAGAGGCTGGGGCGATCCGTCTGCTTAGCCTCCAGCTGGCTGGGGTGGTGCAATGGGTGACCCTTCTGGGGGCCCCTGGCTCCTTGCTGGGCAGTAACTGGGCTGCAGCATCCCAAGCCAGACAATTAGGGGACAGGCTGCCTGGCGTATCGATAACAGCAGCATGCAAGTTATTTCTGTTCCTCTGGAGCAGCTTTGGTTTTTGTAAGCCCATTGGTTTGAAGGAACAGATAGATGATAAACTATTTGGAGTGCTGTAGAGGAGAGAAAATGGGCAGCTGGGAAATGAAAGGGATACACCATAAGAAGCAGAGAGAGAAGAGGGAAAACAGAGACAAGAATTTGAACTCAGGCAGGAGCAGCCACGCACTGCTGAACACTACCAAGACTTCTCATTCTTGTACTTATGTCATATGTTCATACCAAAAATATTCTGGGGGTGGGTGATGCTCTCTGAGCTTAGGAATAATAAAAGAAATTATGTACAGCCATGAAGAAGTTTGTCCAGCTTTGTCTGTGAATTCGTTTTCCAATGGAGAAGAGAAGAGAGTTCTCTTCTCTTTCTTAGGTGTTTGCTAGGAGGACCTGGGCAACTTTGAGCCTGTTGTGAGTACTTTGTCATGAACTCAGTACACACATTTCAGATGGTCATGCTGTCAGTATGTTAGACTGTGTACTTCAAAAGGATGTTGTGTGTGTGTGTGACAGGTGAAGGCAGGCCTGGTTATCTGTCCATCACAGCAGGAAGCATCTCCACACCAGGGACCAGCTAGCAGTGACAAGCTGCAGGCACAGGTGTCCCCTCACAATTCCTGCTCAGCCCTGGGAGCAGCCTGGGCACCTGGCTTGAAGGTTCCAACCTGGAATTAGGGGGCATCACTGATGTCTGCAGCCATCGACAGCATTGATTTCTGGTCACCACTGATCCAGACTTGATGGGTAAACCTCCTCCTTTTTTTCATTTTAATGACTATGTGCTGTTTATTTTAATTTATTTTTACTTGACTAATCATTGGGCTGTTTAGATTGCCTGTTGTTGACTTCTGGCCCACATTAACAACCATTTTAAAAAACTGAAATGATAATGGTCATAGACTCTTGGGAGAAAATACACACACACACACACACACACACACACACACACAGATGTATATGCTTACACACCTGTGCACACACAGACATTTGTGTGCATATACACATACACACCGCTGCATACACACAAATTTACAAACATATGTATACTTACATGCATGGATACAACACAGGTATATGTACATATACACACAAGCAGACATACATGCATACACACAAACATGAATGTGCATATACAAATATGCATCAATATATACACACATACCTAAACATGGGTGGACAAAGGCATGGACACAAGAAGGACACACAATCACAAGTATATGGACATAAACACAGACACATACATGCATGTACACATTATGTAGAATGCCACACAAAATCACTATTGACTTTGTGTTTTTTAATATCTCACAAAGTGATTCAGAGTGGAGTCAGCTTAGGAAAATGCATATTAGCATTTAGAAGAAATAATAGACAAAAATAAAGAAGAAGAATACTCCTACTTTAGGAACACCCTACAAACATCAAGTACGTGTGCAAATTACCATCTGATGAACCTACTTAGAGAGATTTACTATCCTTCAAAATGCCTCTCCCAAGAGACCTTCCATGCCCAGCTCTCTCTCTCTCTCTCTCTCTCTCTCTCTCTCTCTCTCTCTCTCTCTCTCTCTCTCTCTCTCACACACACACACACACACACACACACACACACACACACATATTTCTGTTAGGAAGGGAGTTGGGGCCTATCTGAACAGGAGTGGTTGAAACCCAGCCTGCACTGACATTCCTACAGTCACTTTCTCTCCCTTGACTGCAGGTTCGATGGCACCTGATCTAAGGAGGGTAGAATGTGAAAGATTCCCTAAAACTACACAAAGTAAAACAGTGTCATTTAGTTAAGAATATATGGCAGAAAAGAGAAGAGACAGGAGAAACTAGGAAGTAGAGAAGGGAGGCAGAGGAAAGGAAGGCAAGAGAAGGGAAGGAGGGGAGGGAGGGAGGGAAGGGGAGCATCGTGTTCATGGTAGGTTTTGTTTTAAAATGCTCCAACAGCAGAGGTACAATTATTCTAATGGCATAGAACTCAGAGGTCAATCGATTTTAAGGTATTAAAAGACCTATTTAGTAATTTATACATTTTTTAAAAGTAATCGTGTCTCATCAATACTTCCTGAGAGCCCCCCAACAGATAAAACCCTGCTGCAGAGTCTTTGCCCTTTGCAGCACACAGGCTAGGGAAGGTTCGCCCACATAAGAGGCAGCTCTTCCCCGACACTGCCAATAAGTTGGTAAATTAAGACAAAAATGGAAACATTCTAGATACAAACCCTAGATTCACCAGATAAAGTGCTATTTGGGTTGGGATGTGAACTTTACGAAGTAGACTCCTGGAGGCAGCCACCAAGAGAAGGGACTCCACTCCTAAGCATGAAAATGAGTGCCTTGCTCCCTGCACAGCTGAGAGGCTTTGGGATACACGGGTTGTAATTCCTGAGAATGTATCCAAGGAATGTCTTTGGCTTCTCTAGGTGAGGAGTAGAACCCAGGTAGATCCTTTCCCAAGGCTCTGAAAGGTTAAAACACAATTTACCTCAGAAATCTGAAGGAAGCTTTCTAGCAATCCTAGATTGAAGGCAAGAACAATACAACCACAAAGCAAAGGATTTTGGGATTGCGACTCAGGCCTGGGCCTTTGAATTGATCTGCTTGGTGGATAGAGGAATAATCTTGATTAATCATGTTGTATCAACAATAACCTTATGTTTTAAAACAAAAATACTCTAGAGTCCATTTTCTCAACCTAGACTATATGTAATTTTCACTGAAAAAATATAAAGCTGAAGAAAAAGATTAAAAAAAACCCTCCAGTAACTAGTGCATGAGTCAGCTCACAGCAGACACACTGATCGTGTTTAAAATCTATAATAAAGGTTCAAAATAATAAGCTATTAACACAAAGTAGCTTCAGTAGAAAGCGAGATGCTGATTCTGAAATTCATGTGGA
Source organism: Peromyscus leucopus (assembly GCF_004664715.2). NCBI lineage: Eukaryota > Metazoa > Chordata > Mammalia > Rodentia > Cricetidae > Peromyscus > Peromyscus leucopus. Next base: position 69,446,648 of record NC_051079.1, on the reverse strand, counting down.
TGTGCATGGGACCTACCAGGAGTCAAAACAACCCTTAACTAGATCAGCGTTATCAGTGAGGGGTGGTAGTTCCTACTGTAACCTCAGTTCCCATGGAGGTTGAGACAGGAGAGCCTTGACGACATAGTGACCCAGCCGGTGAGGGCTACAAAGTGACCTTGTCTCACAACAACCACAGTCAAGCAAAAGATGAAAGTCAGAGTTAGGGTCTTTAAAGTGAGAAAATTACAAATTTAATTACAAATTACAAGTTTGTGTATATGTATATGAACATGTGTGCACACACATATGCATGCTGTTAAAAAGACATATGAATAATATCAAATAACCTTTGGAAGTTTTAAAAATCACAATAAAATTTATAATCATGCCAATAATTTAGTTAAACATAAAGAGATCTTTGCAAGTACAACTATATAAAACTCTATATGCACATGCATATATATAACATATAATTATATAAAATAGTATCCCACAAGTTTACTGTGCATATATAGAGGTTGGAAAATGGATATTAATAAAACTTACTTAAAGAAAACAAAGTTCTGAGCTTTCTTTATGCTCAAAATTTTATACCTAAAAATTTTAAATTATAGTGAAATTTACTTATTAGTTACTTTGTAAGGAGATCATTGTCAGGAATGGTAGGACAGTGCTCATTTAGGTGTCATGGGAAGGATGTGGTTGGAAGGGAAGGGAACTCCTGGAATCCTAGAAGTTTCCTCCTGAAGAAGGAGGGTGGCAGTATCCATGTGGGAAGATGGACAGAACCAGCACGGAGTCATAAGGGTGAGGGGATGCTAAGGGAGCAGTTCTCTTCCAAGGCAGGGGAAGACCTGAGAGGTGAAGCTGTAGCATGGTCCCCGGAGGGATTCATGTGCTATGGAATTTGAAGCATCCTTGGGACACTGGAGAGCAGCCGATAAAGAGCCTGAGAAGTAGACATGAGATGTCATTTCCTCTCTGTACCACAGACACTTCTTTAGAGTTGCATTTGTCATTCCTGAACTGCCCTCTGCTTTGGGGAAAGCATTACTTGTCATGAGCCTGTCCTAAGGGACTCCAGTCTTTCGCTGCCTGTGTTCTCCTTCTGGCTTGCATAAACTGTGGCCTTCCTCACACACTTGTATGGTAGGTATATCACACCCACTGTGTAAGGACACAGGTGTGCAAGAATTGGATCCTACTCAATCCTTATGATAGTCACTACCTATGATGGGCATGGACTCATGACATAAACTCCCAGGGCCACACAAGGTTGCAGAAACAAGAATGGAACTGCTCTCTTTGTACATTAGATCCTGGTTCTTGAAAGCAAGATGGTGCCATCATGGTAACCTTAAACAACCATCGTTCAATAAATGATAGCTCATTATTTTTCTTCCTCTACTTCCTCTGGTACACGTGGGCTCAACTCAGGTTACACAGACCACATGTGGGAAGTTTTGGTTATTCTCTAACCACATGTTGGGTACTATGGGTTACTCAGTATGTGGAATATTGTAGGTTTTACTCACTCTAAGAGGAACTTTGTAGATCACACCCATTATAGGTGGGACACTGAAAATGTAGTCTTTGTCACTATAGCTTTAATTGCATAGGCACCCCTGAGCTTTGTTGGGTACTAAGGCAGAGAGTCAACTGTAGCATCCTGAGAAGGAACATTCCTGTTACAACTACACACCATGAAAGAAAGAAATAGCCAAATCTGAGATAACACAAGTTATATAAAGTAGCATCAGCTGATGAATCAGAATGTCAAGTATCCAGATCAATGTTAGAACAACTTCATGACTGAAGAAATGAGTAGATGAAGAAGCGGAGGTCATGGCTCATACACAAGAAATTCATATATGGTATAGGAATGCATCACTGTCCAGAGAACGAGAAAACAGATCTTCTTCCTTCTGTGGGACTGACCTTGGTGACGTCATGACTATAATCACGTCGTTTGAATGTCATCGGCCTCCATACACTCATAGGGAGTGGCACTAACAGGAGCTGTGGCTCTACTGGAGTGGGTGTGGCCTTGTTGGAGGAAGTGTGTCACAGTGGGGGTGGGCTTTGAGGTCTCCTATATGCTAAAGATACGTCCAGTGTCCCAGACCACTTTCTGTTGCCTACAGGATCAAGATGTAGCTCTTTTTCCACTCTCAGTTCCTTCTCCAGCACCATGTCTGCCTGCATGCCACCATGTCCTGCCATGATGATAATGGGCTAAACCTCTGAAACTATAAGCCACTCAATCAAATGTTTCCTTTATAAAAGTTACTGTGGTCATAGTGTCTCTTCACAGCAATAGAAACCCTAACTAAGACACCGACCAGGCTGCATGTAAAGGAGAGAAGTAACTTCACAGTGAGCATCTGGCAAACCCTGGAAGATTGGCGCTCGAGGAAGCATCAGCAGCCACCTGAATGCTGGCAATATGTAAGCCTCAGGTCAGCATTGCATCTCTTTGGTCCTCCTCCCTAACCCACAACACCCCCGGCCCCATCAAAACCCAGACTGGCTCTAGTAGAATACCCAGACTGGCCAACCTTGAAAACCATCAAGCTGACCCCCGTATGAAGGCCCTGCACTATGGGGCCAGGAGGAACCTAAGGAGACATGAGCACTAAATGTCATCAATGACCAGTGAGTGCCCTGCGACTATTTCTTTCTAATTGAAGCATTCCCTCCTAGAAGAAGGAATCCAGGGACACTCAGGAGGCTCAGGAAACTCAGACGGTTCCAAGAATCACACCACCATTCCCAAGGCTACGTGAGAACCAGACACTGATGGGAAGGAAGACTCTGTCTTTGGTGGACCTGCCTGCACGTTGCGCAGGGAGCTCCAGGGAGCTTTCATGAGTCAACCATGCGGAGGTGTGGGGCCCTTTTGAGTCACCTGTGTTTCTGTAAATAATGCCAATAAACTCATCGGTTCACTAAGCTGCATTTGGGGGTCACTTTTTTTTTTCTGTCATGATGTTCTTTGGGGTTTGTTTTCATCTCCAAGGGAAAACAGGATCCTGAGATAGCAAGGCAATGTTATGTAAAAGTGAAGAAAACTTGAATGAAATCTTGATTTGGTTGATAATATTATCTAAGTAGTGGCTTATTAATTACAGTACATCTACCATAGTAGAGCAACACATCAGACAAGAAGGGAGCTGTCAGCGTCTGGGGTGTGCAGGGAGACAGCACCCAATGAGCTTCATTCTTTAAACTCAAAGCAATTCCCAAATATAAATTCTGTTGAAAGCAAGGGTGGTCTACATCTAAAATCCACATTGTTATATGGACAGAATGGCTCTACCTGTAATTCCAGCATTTGGGGGGGGGGGGGGGGGGAGGCTGCTGAGGCAGGAGAATTGTTGCAAGTTTGAAACTCCAGGTCTCAAGAAAAAAAAAAAAAAAACTGCCAAAATGAGCAAAATTCACACTATTCTCAAATTCACCTTTGAGCCACTGTCTCTCAGAACAGGATTTCTTCAAATTATTTTGTTTTGTGGACATTTTGAGAAAGGCACAAAGTTTCCCTTCTTGGGACTTCCAACAAGGGCCAAGTAAATTCTCTACCTTGACTTCAGAGCCTTGCTCCCCGGCGGACACCATCTATGCCAGCTGCTAGCTGAGAATGAATTTTCACAGCTTACTCCTAAGCACCTTAGAAGCGGGCGTTTCTAATGGAAGTGCTGACACCATGTGAGCGAGGGCCGTGTGAATGTGCGGCTGTAATTTATAATGTCAGCCCATATTCCAAACACTCTGTGCATGGAGCTCTGCACAAACAGGAGAGGAAGGGACCGCAGTGAATTATTGTGCAATTAATCATTTGACCATGAGGGATTCATTTACTAATTAAAAACGCAAAAAGAGTAAATTGAAATAACCAGTGACTACTAAATCACGTCTTCAGAAGCCTCAGCCACATGTAATAAATCATGAGTATCCATCAGAGTTGGACACACTGGGTACTAGTACTCTGGGCCCTCCTCAGACACCTCTGCGTATGCAACAATAATTATAACATGTGCACATATGCAGCTAATTCTGTAAGTGTATATATGCAGATGTAGGCACATTTCTATTTTCTATAACTATACACACACGATAGATAGTAGATATGTGCATTCATGAAAAAGTGTATGTTCATCTATGTAACATGGTATCATAAATATAAAAATAGTCAATAGGAAACTCGGAATGAATAATATAAAGCTCATCGGGGCATCATTGTGACAGCACACAGCACCTTAGGCTTTGCGTGCAGGCACATCAGTCACAATTTCTATACTGCTTTCATTCCTATGCGATCCTTGAGTCTTTGGACCCAGGCGCACTCCTAGGCATGGTCTCCAGCATGTTCGGTGACTATTTGCATACTTTCCTATTTGTTTCAATTACCCCTTTTCGAATACTTAAGTCAGTTACCAGGCAGCACAGCAAGCTCAAATTAGCAAACCTCACTGTGATCTCCCTAACTGTGGGACTTTCTCATGAGGCATTCAGTGAAGCTACAAATAAGGTCATCCCTGGACAGGAGCGCCCAGTGAGAAGGGCTCCAGTGGCTCTCTAGGAACCTCATCCTCCTTTGGGCCACTGCCCACACTGGGAGGGGACATGGAGGAGCTTCCTCCATTTTCCTAACTCTTCTCCTCTGAGTAGGGGAAGTTTTCATCATGACCCTAGAACTTACATGGTCAAGGGTTGACTGTGGTTGAGAGCTGAGAAGGATAAGACAGAATTGGGTTGAGGACCCTGTCTACAAATGAAACTTCAAATGCAGGAGAAAGGCCCAAGCCCAAAAAGAGTCAACATGCTACTTGGTGGGTGTTAGGGGGCATGAGGGTGACTTGTTTGGTATCTTCCAAAGACCTCCAGCTGTCTATGTCCCTAGCCTCCTTTCTTAGGCCCATTTGCCATCTTTCCCTCTTGGAGATGAAGTGAGTAGGAAACACCAGGAACATGTACCAGCCAGCTGACTATAATAAGGGAGAGTCTGGGGTGAGGGAAGGGAATGGTGAGTGGCCTTCCTGCAAACTGTTGTGTGAACAGGTGTCTGTCCTAGTCAGGAAAGGGCAGAAATACCCTCACCCCACAAGTAAAGGGGCTCAGGAGGTGAAGGTCAAGCTTGCAGAAGGCAACAGAACTCTACCTTTCTTGTCTCTTAGTTCTAGAAGGACATTGAGGGGGAAGATGACAGGGAGGAGATAGAGGGAAGAGAGAGAAAGTCTTCTCATGTGCTGCTGGGTTTAGCTTTTTCTTCTAAACTGAGACATAAGCCTGGAGTGGGAGGGGGGCTTATAAAGCTCAAGTGAGGCAAGCCTAAATAAAGTCTCAAAATGCAGAAGCCTGTGATTCACAAGGTTTTATAGCCATGGGTTGGTTCACTAACCCAGAGTTGGGTGGAGTCATTTCTTCTGTCTGTTGTCAGTGTTCTGTATGGGACAAACAGATCTGTGTTCATGTCTTCTCAGGAAAAGTCACCGCGGTGATACAGACCAATCGTAGAATTAGATTGAACAAAATCCACATCTCTACTGCCAAGGGGCTATCCTGGTAGAATGAGCTGTTCCCAGCATTCAGGTCTCCTCTGTGGAGCTCATGATAGCCCCAACCAGGAGTTCTGTGACAGTTCAAGGGAGTAATTCAGAAAAATTCTCAGTCTACAGCATGGCAATGAGAGACCCACAAGTCATTACTATTGTCTTAAGACACATGCTTTCCCCTTTCATTCTTTCTCTGTTCCAGTCTTCAGAGTGTTGTTCTTTCTGAGGTACCACCTCTGCCCTGAGTTGAGCTCTGTCATCATTATGTATCTGTCATTTTCTTTCTTCATTTCACCAGAGCTGTTCATAATTGTAGTTCTCTGAGTTCTCTGCCTAGGCAGACCTTTCCTCACAGCACTCAACACGGTGCCAGATCCATCAGTGTTAACTGAGTGGGTAAAAATTATTATACAGTGGGAAAGCTACAGACAAAGTGTATTTAGAGTTTAGAGAATCCTTTGAAAAGGTTTTATACCAAATGTTATTAAACTTCCATTCATCAAGAACCTGGAGCTGCTTTCACACCTCTCCAGCGAAAGCGGTTAGGATTAACGTTACCTAACAGCTACAGAAGACCTGATGCTGTGTGTCTTTGTTATTTGGGTGCTTTGGCTTTACGTGATATTCTGCTTTTTGACCAGTACTTTACCTTCAGACAATAGAAAGAATCCTGAGTCCAATTTGAAGATTTTTGATGTTATGAAAGTCAGAGGCTCGTCAACAAGGGCATCGTTTCTCATTTACAAGAGGAAAGTGGTCAAATGAAATATGTTTAGCAGGAGAAATCTTGGTTTAAAACTATTTATGTGCACAGAAACCCACTGCATCTGTTGTTGTTCAGAAACAGACACATGTATAGAATGAACAGGGGGGAGCCGCACCTGTGTGCAGATGCATGGCTGTCCTCAGATCATCCTATGTTATAACTTATAAAAGATGATGCAGATTTCTAGGCAGGAAGCTGAGATGCATTGACCTTCAGAGTGAGATTTATCAGAAGAATAATATCATCAAGACCGTACATATCCATGATGTAGCTTTAAGGGAAAGAACAAGTCTTAGGGTCTGCAGAAGGCCTTCCTTAGGGACACTCATCATAGGTAGCATGACGGGGTCATGAAGGGAAATATCCTTCAGCTCCCATGATATCACAGGTAATATGATGGTGTCATGAAGGGAAATATCCTGCAGCTTCCATGAAGTCACAAGTATCATGATGGTTTGTAACTGGAAGTATTATTCAGTTATCTACAAGTACCAGGAGAGTTCAAGAATCATACCATAGGCAACAAGATCTGGGTCCCTTTTGAATTTCCCTTGGTATGGATTCACAAGATGGGTTCAGGCTTTGTAGAGCATAAATCATAAGCAACTGGATGGAGGCAGAGCATGTTTAAGAAAATGAGAAAAATATACTAATAAGTCTGTGCAAAATGTCTTGCAAATGTGCATGTCCTAGCCTGTGCTATTGGGCTTCCCTTATACAGTCAAGTCAGATTCTTAGACACTAAGTTATCTGTCTCCAATCCTTGTCTCTCTCACCTCTCAACATTCACAACCATCCCACCTGCTCATGTATATCATAGGTCCTCACCCTCCATCTAGGGCTGACCCTCCTTTTCCATGACTCCATAGCAATAATTAGTCCTTTCTAGTGATTGTCAAGCAAATTCTGCTTTTTTTCAAATGTCCAAAGAAGAGCCTTTGTTGTCTACTTGGGTCCTCTTACAGGTCTCTACTGTACCTTTTATCACTCTGTCTAATAATTGTTGAGTTCCTTTTCACACTTTGTCATTGTTTGCTACTTGGGACTAGGACCTCTGATCTTATGGACCTTATATCTATAATGTATAGCTCCAGACAGTGCAGAAAGAGTGTTGAATAGGCTTGTCTGAGCAGGACACACAAGAAAAATTTCACTGAGGGATATACTAAGTTGTGTTCATATAAAAGTTTTTTAAGACTCTCCTCTGGAGATGGAGAAGGAGTGGATGGTGAAGGGGGTAGATGGGAAGCAGGGGGGAAGGAGAGGAAGGAGGGGAAACTTTGGTTGGTATGTAAAATAAATGAAAAAAAATGTTATTTAAATAAAATAAAAAAGGACTCCTCTGGGATAGAAATGAGAAGATAAATATTGGTAGGCAATATACAGAAAATTTAAAGAACATTGTCCTATAAATTGTAGAGAAATGAAATGCATATTCATGCTCAAATATTACAGATGCATAATAAATGCTAAAGGGAGTTAGGGTCGTCTTAACAAGGCTACTGCCATCTTTTCAGATTGACAATAGAGTTTTAAAAAGAGACAGAGGGGGAATGCTTTAACTATTACTGACAGAAAAAAGACAACTAGAAAAATGGCTGCTTGATAGAGATACAGAGCACACACCCATTGTAAGAGCAGCATGGTGTGAGCATAATTGGTAATGGCTGGTTGTGTCATTGTTTTCCACTCTTGGGCCAAATTTAAGGAAGGAAGGATGTGACTGTGGTCCACAGTTCAAGGGGATACAGTCCACCAGGACAAGGCATGGCAGCAGGAGTGGGAGGCGGCTGGTTTCATTGTATCAACAATCAGGAAAAAGAGAGCAGACAGGAAGGAACAACAGTACAGAATATCAAGCTCTATCTCCAGGGACCTACTTCCTTCAACAAGTGTCCACCTCCTTAGTAAAGTTCCACTCTTCGGATACATCACAGGAGCTGGGAGTGAAGGGCTGAAACACAAATCCCTTTGGGGATACTTGACATTCAACTTCAACACTGGTGGGAGGATGAGATGTTCCTAGAGAGAACAGAATGTCATGTGACAGAGGGATGGGGGAAAATGGAAGTTCCTCTCAGAAAACAGTTCGGGCTGCTCTTCTATGAACACACGCAACTCTAGAAACGAGGACATGACTTCCTGGAACGGTTGTCTCACCCTCTCTAAAAACAGTGAAGTACAGTCTTCCATGACATCACCATACATGGTGCTGATGAAACTGTTGCTGAGCAAAATCTAGATCAAGGCCTTGCTGTGCCCATATCTAAAGAATGACCTGGGAATTGGCTCTGGAGATACGAGAAGTGGCTGATCTTCCAGCAGCCCAGATTTTGCTTCTCAGCACCCCTGTCAGTCAGGTGGCTCACAAATGTCTGCAACTCCAACTCTAGGGAGTCCAATGCCATGTTTTAGTCTTTACAGACACTGAGCACACACACACACACACACACACACACACACACACACGATATATATATATATATATATACGTATATATATATACATATATATATACGTATATATATATATATATATATAGAGAGAGAGAGAGAGAGTAAAATAAGTAAATCATAAAATGTGCTCTGCTTGTACATGTAAGGGCCATTTGTTGCTTTTGGCATACCATAGATTTACTCTCTAGCGATATAATATTAACATACAGTGTTGATCACTATTATTTTCCTCTGATGGAAACTTACTTTAAAGCAAAAAAAAAAAAAAAAGATATGTGCACAGTGAGACATTATATCATATAACACACTTTCTTAATCTATTCTTCTGCTGATGTACGCCTAGGCTGCCTTGAGAATTGAGGGTTTTTGTTTTTGTTTCTTTGCCATTACTCAATGATATGATTTGAATTTTGTATGCTTGCCCTGCATTCTGAAGTGAGAGGCCCGAGGATGTGGATCATGTCACCTTTGCTCTGTTGGTTGGTTTTGCCCCAAGTCAGTAAAAACAAAACAAACAAACAAACAAAAACCCTTAGCAAATACTTATCAGGTTAGTTCTCTTCTTCCACATTTTGTGGAGCCTTCTGGTGTACTGTCCAGTAGCTGCTTTTAAAGTATCCCCTCTGAAGGCAGTGTGCCAGTGGCTGGGTGATGAAGCATGTGAATATAAATGATTTAGGAGTCTCCAAAGTCCCAGAGGTCAAATCCCAGTGAGCACTCAGGCTGTAGAAGTTCTTGGTTCTGAGACAGACAGAGCATGTGGGGATAGAGCTTCCTCCATACAGTCTATTCCCACCTGCAGCTGTGGATACGGGTCACTGTGGCCCTGGAATGTGTGCTTTCAGGGAGCAAGGACACAGAAGGGAGTCTGCAATCAGTTCACACTCCTAGAGCATAACACTCATACTCAGAGGTGAAGCCATGTGTCGGAAACCTGCAAGGCACTGGCTGAAGAGCACAGCACAGCAGCACGGTTACCCACTTGGAATCACTCACATCTTCTCTCTAATGATTATTAGACACATAATAAAATTGTGAGATTGCTGGGCATGGTGGTGCATGCCTTGAATCCCAGCACTTGGGAGGTAGAAGAAGTAGATCTCTGAGTTTGAGACCATCCTGGTCTATAAGTGAGTTTTGGCATAGCCAGAGCCCCACAGAAAACCCTGCCTAGGAAAACAAACAAACAAAAAGCCAAAAAATAATTTTAAAAAATTGTGAGCTTGAACACATATGGAATTACATGAAAAAATAATGAATTTGCTTTAGCATATCTTTAGAGAACAGACCAGCAGTGAAATGTGGATCCTGAGAAGGAATAGAAGAACACTGGCAATCTGCAATGGGAAAGGGGAATAACTGGAAGAGAGGGGGGTCTACTTGGGGAGAAGAATAGGAGGATGTGTCAGGCAGATAGAGTGAGCGATAACTAACACTAAGGCTTTGAAAAGTCATGTAGAAGCCTGTTACTTTGTAAGCTTTGCACACACACACACATGGTTTTAGTTGGAGTCACCCTATGCAGGGCTAATGTTTCCCCTAGAAGTTGTAGGCTGGCAAATGAAAAGCCCGGTACCAGGTGTGGGATACTTTCCCTCATGTTGTTGAGCAGGGATATCCTGAGGACCTCCCAAAACAATACAGGGTATTGCCATTGATATTGGTTGCCCACCAGACCTTGGCAGTGAGACCCTAGTATTGAAGATACCACAGACTTTGGCTATAGAATATGAAGAAATCAAGTTCATACTGATCAGGTAGCTTCCTCCATACTGGGGCTTTCATAGTACTGGATGATGCTATACAGGCTGCTGGGGAAGAAAATTCACCAACAGCTAATCAAGCTCTGAAGCTGATAAGCTATGGCAATCATGTGGAGGACATGGCAAGATATGCCTGTGGGTGAAATAGCAGAATTAATATTATGGAGGTAACCAACCACTTTCTCATTGGATTTAAGGCCTGCACCACAGATGAAACACATGCTTGGTACTATAAATTTTGCCAAGAACCTGTGACTTGGGAGCTCATAGGCTCCAGAAGAGAACTTGCTACTATTATTTTGCTAAAAGGATATAGTCAAGCTGCCTTAAATTTTAATGTCTGTACTCATAGATTAGTGCAGCTTTTGGACCTCATCAGAGAAATTACTTCATGCAATTAATTATAGTTAGCATAGAAACTCCCAGCTGGTCAAAGCACAGAGAATAAGCCTCAGCAGAGGTCTCAGCCACTATATCACACCCCATCTTCTTGACACTCAGAGATCATCCATGAAGAAGAAGCAGAAAAAATGGTAAGAATCAGAGGTTAGGGAGAACCAGAGCCAATAGTATTTTATGTACCATTTTAAGTACCATGATAATTGTGTGTGCATGAAAGTCCGCAAAAGTAAAAACATAGTTTTGGAAAGATGTATAAATAGTTAACAAACAAGATTGAAAATTGTTACTGAGAAATAAAAGCATCATATGAGTTTCAAAACTCATACTCAGCGTGAGCATGTGATGGTCATGAGACATGCAGACTAGGGTAGTCCCTAGAACATCTGACATGTCAAAGGTAGGTTCTAGAAGATGGAGGGCTACTGTGTGTGTGCGGTTCTGTTTTCTTTTAGGATTGAAGGGAGAAACCTGCTTGAGGGTTTTGAAAGAGTTAACCCCATGCTCCATCCCCCCAACCCCGTAAGGGCCATCGCTCCTCTCTCTCTTGCCATTAGGCACACAGCCCCTGCTTTCGTGTCGTTCCAAATGGTCCCCAAAGGGGCTCCTCGATGGGTCTGAAAACACTAAAACCAAACGCACAGAATGCTTTTTAAGCACAAGTGCACACTCTGCACCCTCTAAAATGCTCACTCTTCATGAGTGTGCTCTGTGCCTTGTCATCTGAGCATCTATTTGCTCACAAGCAACTCAAAAGGCAGCTGGCATTTCCAAGACAGTGCCAGGTTCTCACTGTCTACCCCTGCTGGCTCAGTAGGAGCAGTCCCTTTTTTTGAACACTGTTTTTTTTTTTTTTTTTTCAGAATTGTCAGTTTGGTCCTCCTCAAAATGGTGAGTGGAATGTGCTGTTGTTATCTACCTATGGAAATCTGAAAGCTTCACTCATACCCACTGATGCCAAGGACCACCATTTCTGCTTATGTTGCTTGTTTTGTGATCACTTGTAAAAATCTTTGACAGTTTTTATTGTCAATAAACTGAAGCAAAGAAAAGAATAATTACATTGCAGTGGTTTGAATGAGATGTCCCCCATAATTGCCGGCTCCATCATACCTAGTCTCCAGTTGGTGGCACTGTTAGTAGAGGCTTAGGAGGTGTGGCCTTGCTAGAGGAAGTCATCTGGGGAGGCCTTTGAAAGTTCGAAGATTTGCTTCCACTCCATTCCCAGTTTTCACTTTGTTTCTTGTTTGCAATTCAAGATGCAAGCTCTCAGCTTCTCTCTCCAGCTGCCTTGACTTTGCTCTGTCATCATGGACTCATCCCTCTGGAACCATAAGCTCAAATAAACTCTTTCTTCTGTAAGTTGCCTTGGACATGGTGTTTTATCACAGCAACAGAAGAGTAACTCAGCATGTGTGCTAAAACTCCAGTTAGACTTGGGGTCCCCTTGTCTCATTATGATACGCAACTGGACAAAGGGTCATGTAGCAGAATGTTTTGAGGTGTGTTACTTTTGTTTATGTTGCATTTGTTTAACTCTGTGAAGCTGTGTTGCTGTGCCTGTCTAAAACACCTGACGGCTTAATAAAGAACTGGCAGGAGAAAGGATAGCTGGGGCTGGCAGGCCGAGGGAATATAGAGAGGGAGAAATCTAGGAGAAAAAGGAGCAGTCAAAAGGAGGAGGACGCCAGGGATCAGCCACCCAGCTACACAGCAAGCCATGGAGTAAGGGTAAGATTTACAGAAATAAAAGAACAGGGAAAGCCCAGAAGCCAAAAGTAGATGGGATAATTTAAGTTAAGGAAAGATGACAAGAAACTAAGTCAAGCTAAAGCCTGGCATTCATAAGTAAGAATAAGCCTCTGTGTGTGTTTATTTGGGACTTGGGTGGCGGGCCCCTAAAAAGAGTAATAAAACAACAACAGGTCAGCTACCACTCTTTGTATTTTTTATCATGGAAAAGATGGGTCAGCAACTTCTTTGTGAATTGTGGTGTCAGGTACTGCGGTTAACAGTGCACCAACACTGTGCCTTATTTAGCAATGACTCTTGTAGCAGCTTTTAAGTTGAGGAGTTTACTCCATGACTGTTATAATAGAAGAAAATTGACTCCAAAGGGTTAATAATGCAAACCTCCCTTTAGTGTGTGTCAGTGTTGATGCCAGGAGTCTAGGACTTTCTGCTCCAAAGACAGAAAAAAGTAAAGCAGTTGCTTCTCTCCCCCCTGAAGTGACCAGGATAGAGAAAAGACAGGGTATCCAGAGGCCATGGCTGCAGGGTGCCAGGCTTTATAGGTCTCCTTCTGTGTCACCTCTTAGGAGCACACTGCACTCAGAGAAAAGGTAAAGAGAGCTGAGTGGACAGGGACTGGAAAATAGAAGATTATTGGATGTCAGAGTTTTAAATACGTATTGGAGAGTTTACATTTTGGCTTCACACTTAGAATATAGTACTCTTACTTGTTGTTATCTGTTATCTTGTCTCACTTTTTGAAACAGATAGAATATTCAGCAACTTAGAAACTGTGTACTTTCCACTGTTGCCCTGTAATTCACTGAGCGTGTGGAGAATGAAGATAAACAGTGAGAGAAGACGGCATCCCTGCATTAGCTTCCCCATCTACAGGGATAGGGTGGCGCAAACAGGAAAAAGTCAATCTGACTAACAAAAGTTGTTGAAACCAGGACTTTTCACCTTAATTATTAATTACAGAGTGAGAAAGGCCCCTTCTCACCATCCTTCATCTTACATAACTACTCCGGGGCTTTCCCAGTCATCAATACCGTCACCATCAGAGCAGCGCCTCTTTCCATCACGTTTCCAGTGCCATTTAAATCTCACAGCATCCCTATCTCCTCGAGATCTCTATGACAGCAACATCAACATCACACCCTTATCATCCTCATATTATCTCCATCCCAATATAACTGTGACCTCTACATTATCCCAGCATCATCTCTATCCTAAGGCCATTCTCACCCCTACATGATCCCCATCACATCACCGTCTGCAATATCATCATCATTACCATTCCCAAGATCATCACTATCCCCATCCTATCAGCATCCCCATCTTGCCACCATCCTTATTCTGACACTATCCCCATCCACAAAGAATCCCCATCCTAATATCATACCTGTCCCCACACCATGCCCATTTCAACATCGTTACCATCCTCATTCCAGCCCCTGTACAGACACACAAAATTAAAAGTAAAATTAATATTTTAAAGGACCAAACAAAATTGACACAAAAGCTAGACATCGCCATCTCAACACTGCCATCATTCCCATCTGAACGGCATTCCCATCCCAATTCTATTAACAATACCTTCATCATCTCAATGCCATTACCATCTATCACCATTCTTGTCTCAATATGTTCACCATCCCAACACCATAGCCACTCTGATATTACCATCATTTCAGGGCTGTCATCAACTTTATCCTCAGCATCATCACCATCCCCCACAGCACTCCCACCTCCATCTTGGCCACCACCTCCCGAATCATCTCCAGTGCCATCACCGTCCACACTTTCACACTTCCTTAAGCATCTCAGGGCTGGCATGCCCCAAGAATGCCTACGTCTCGTCTCCTTTCTCACCTTCTCTCCTGTCTTCCTCTGCAGTCTTTCACTAACTTCTCTGCGAGGTCTTTGTTGTAGATGTGCTATGAATTTCCTCAGTGGTATATCACTTGTTGCGTAAGTGGCTTTGGAATTCAACCTTTTGGATGAGGATTACTGCTCTGCAAACTACAGAAACCAAATTGGTCCTCTTTAGGTCTGAGGCTTAGGTCTGGACTTCTGTGTCTCAACAATGTTGTGCCCAGTGAGGCTATAAATTAAAATACTCTAGTATATTATGTCTCCAGGCACTCCCAAAAATCTTTGAAAAATACTTCAAGAATATTATATTATATGAATACAATGAGAAGTCTCATTAATAACTGAGAAATACATTGACATTTCATAGTTATTAATTGTGCTACAAGTGTGCCAACTTCATGGTATATTAAATTACATGTTTACTTGGTCTTATTTTTTAAAAAAGACAAGCAACACTTTTTCTTTTCCCAAGCATCTCCTATTCCTAATTAGTAGACACACACAAACATGCCCATGTGTATCCTTGTATCCCACTGGTTCTGATAGAGGAACCATGTATTCTAACCTTTAACCAATACTTAGACTCTCATGTAATCCCCATATGTAGCATGTAAACACACAAAATTTATACTGGTAAATTTCATGTTGAATGAGGTCCTGGGATTGAGCACTTGCATCTGTGTGTCTGGAATAGCTCTCTGCACACATAGGGATTGTTTAATAGAGATCTGCCATTCCCACTTGTGCTCAGATAGTGTGATTTAGATAGAAGCCTAATGCACAAGAGCAACTTGTCCCTGGAGCCTTTTCAGAATATAAATTAAGCGATATTATAGCAGAAGCCTGCTCTTAGCTCAGCGTAATGAATATGAACCGTCATGTACTCCTGACCAAGGTCATGATATGAGGACGAATTACTCTATTAACATCTCTTTTAAGTAGCATTAGTGATAATAAATGAAGAGGTTTAATGTAATACTGATAATATTATTCATGCAAATACAGCATACTTTATCTTGTTAAAACAATTAAAATGTGCTTTGAGGATATTTTACATGCTGGAAATATGATGCCTGAGAGTGCTTACCGCATGTTACTGAACACGTCAGTGCCAGCCAGCAATGCTGATAATCTGATAAAAATCGGAAAGCTGCTTTGTAGGCTACGCTAATTCAGAACCATCCCTTTGGCCCTGGGTAGTGGCCAAATGCTGCACACGACCGACCGCAGCAGGCTTTAGCAGTGATATTAGATTAGGTTCAATCCTTTCGCTTATAATTTTTTCAAGGAAATTACATCCACCATTCTTTAGCATAAACCCTCTTTAGCTGCTAAGCGGCCTGTAATATTGCATTTTAAGCCTGGTATATTTGTATCTTCTTTCCAGACAAATTTAGGCTTTGTTCTCAGTTATAGATCATCTCACCCGTAGTATGTAAATGCAGGGAAGCAAAGAACACTCCTAGGAGTGGGTGGTGACCTCATTCGAGCACAGCATTGAAGGACTTTGGGCAATTGTTAAATGTACTATTGTGTAAAGAGACACCATAGAATATCCGATGGCTGCTCACTGTTCCATGGCATAGAGCACCGTGTAAGCCATAAGAAAATTTATGAAAAGCAGAAAATATCAGGTTTCTTGACACTTATAAGGTTTCCTATCGGGGGAAAGACTCCTCTGGGACTCTCTGGAGCGCAATATGATGACTGTGTGTCACCGTGTGTGTGTGCTACTGGCGTCAACTCTTTAGGTTTATTTTTTTTCAGACTTTTGTCATCACAAAAGGGGAACAGGTGGTGACACCACTGAGGGGTGCAGGGAACCACCTCCTCTTGTCACACACTCTCTTCCATTCTCTGCCACCCGCTGAGCTCCGTCCCACAGCACTGAGAAGTTATGGTGCCTCCACTGAGCTGAGGGTCATGGGCACTCCCTCCCGGGGACTGGGGGCGAGGACAGGATACTGCTGTATCTCTGGACAACTCTGCAAGATGGTTTGACCTCCCGCTTCCTAAGACCATGCTGCCCGACACTGAGGCCCTACAAATTACCACATTTTACTTAAAAGCAGTTACGGTTATTTAATATAAAATGTACCAATGCGAATGATGACTCTAAAGAATTTTCTTTCTTATTCGGGGAGACTAATAATATTTTGACAATTGTATATTAAAATTATTTTATTGCCCTCATGAAACAGCTTCATAGAACGTGGAAGAAATGATTATCTTTAAAATCTTGCAAACATTTCCCTGGGGGAATGCTTCTCCTGTAATTAAGACTTCAGCAAAGCCCGGTCAACTTCTATCCTGTTCCTACCAGCATTTTAATTATGCTTGGCATGGCGGGTTTGCCTTGATCCCACATAAATTTTGCACATGTGCGTGGAGATGAGGTTTCTAGAGGCAGATAGGGTTTTTGCATTACGGACAAAATACATATTTACATGAATGAGCCTCCTTGACTGCACTTAATTAGTCGGGGGACAGGAGACCACTGGATCCGCAAAGCTAGGACTTAAAGCATTAGATTCTCATATTTATGAGTAATGCCTCCCTTATCGCCCCGAGGCTCACAACAGGATCATGGAAAGCATGCTGGGTTAAATCTCTTTGTTAGTAAATACAGACATTGTAACTTGGGGGAAGCCCAGAGGACAGTCTTGACTTGTGAGTTATACTCCCATCAAGCCTAAGCCCACTCAGAGCCTGAGTGCTTTTTTTATTATTTATACTCTGCATTGACTTCCTGCATTTTTCACAGCCTCTGAGTTGGCCCTTCCCAGCAGCTGGAGACTAGTTACTGCACTCACCTGGCCATTGTTCTGTAAATAGCCTACAGACTTGCAACTTGCTCTGTTCCTGAACAGTCATTTATTTGCCACATAGTGTGTACCCAGATAGGACACGGAAGCATGAGAGGCCAAGAGGCCTTGCTGTGGGCAAGTTGATTACCAGAACTACACTGGATGTGCAATTCATCCTTGGCTTTGGTGAGCCCCAACAGTGACCCAGAGGTGAAATTACCCCGGTTCCGAACTCTTGGGCTGCACTGTTTTCTAGTGCCATGCTGTCTCAGGAATTCTGTCCAAGCACCTCTGAGTCAAGAGAAACTCCAGAACTCACTGTGTGGGGGGTCAGATTCATTCGGCTGTGTTGTGCTCACGTGATCACAGCTTGGCGCCATTTGAAGACATGAACATAAACAGAAAGAAAAAGTTGGATTTCATTCTTAAATAACGACAATTTCTAATTATTAATACTCTTTGAAACCGGCTTCCATGTATCCCAATCTGGCCTTGAGCCTACGCTGTAGCTGAGAATGACCTTGAACTTCTGATCTGTTTGCCTTCACCTTGGGAGTGTTTGATTGTAAGTGCCATGCCACGTTTACGTAGTACTGGGGTAGGAACCCAGAGATTCCTGCCTGTCAGACAAGTATTCTGCCAGTTGAGGCACATCTCCAGCCCCCACTAACCACAATATTGATGGTGGGGTTTTTGCACTCGCTGTGTACAGAATAGTTTCTCAAACCTTAGGCAAGCTGCCTTGCTTCCTGCCCTCATCACCTTGGCTTTCAGGCTGGGCTAGATTTCCAACACAACAGCCAACTAAGCCCAGCTTCCTAGCATGGAGGTGGCAGAGTGGCACATCCTCCAGTGTAGATACAGAACTTTCTCAAGGTCTGAGTTGACATAGTATGATATATGACATACATCAAGTTTACCTATGTTTCCATCAAACACAAAGCTTATCCCTAGTCCTGGTCCGCCTGACTGCCTTTGTAGGGCCTTCAGATCTAAACTATCTTCAAGGTAGGGTCCAGTTCTTACAGTTTGGGGTGTTGTGTGAATTCCAACATTTCTGTAGCATCAACTGTACATCGACTTTGTGCTGTTTGCTGGGAATGCAAACCCATACTCCACCTTCTCACAGCTCCCTGTGGCTTTGTGGGACTAATACCCAAGTGACTTTATTGTGCTCTTGGGTGATCAAATTAATGTATACCTGGAGGATCATTCCCAAAGTGTTGTGTGCTCAAATATCATTATATGACATTTGCAACATGATTTTAAAATACATACATACCTTCAAGCGCCATTTTCATCTTCAGCTTGTCGGTGGCATGCTCCTCACATGCACATCTTTTCTCTGAGTCGTCCTTCACCTTTCTCCAGCCTCCATCAGGGAAGCAGCAGTCTCTTTCAGGTAATGGACACAGCTAATTGCTGACTGATGTCTTGAGCTGTGCCTTCCAAGGAACAGAGCAGCTTTTCATCCTAAGCTGGTAGAGGGGCCACCACAGCCCAGTGAGCAGGGGCAGGTCCCGGCCAGCAGTGTCACAGTGTGTGATGTGTAGCTTCTCCCTGCAAGGGGGTGGCATCTGCAGTCCAGGGGCAGATCTGGGTCAGTGTCCAGGTGACGGGCTGTAGAACGGCTTGACTGGTACTCAGGTGTTCAGCTTACCATCTGCTTCAGCTGGCTGGTGTTGCTTCGGCTCACGTGAGTGTAGGTTCTGGTAGAAATAAAGGGGGTGTAATCTCCCCCACTTCTGCTGCAGGAGTGCTATGGACGTGGAGGGGGCAGTGAGTTTAAGGGCACATGCTTTGCTATTTTCACTTCTCTGCTACAGGGGCACTGCTTTCTGCGGCACTGGGAGCCTCTACCCCAGGGCCAGTCGTTATACCGTTTTCTGTGGGCATCTCCACCCTGCAGTCCTCAGTGCTCATTACTGTGGCTGCTAAGGGAACCCTCTGTGGTCCATGACAGGGATGAGGACCATGACCCCATCTCCATGTCCACTGGGAGCCTGGAGTGAAGGAGATAGATAGAGCATATCCCAGCCCTCAGATGAGAAGAGGATTGGTGACTTACGGAAAGAAGAGAGGGCTTCATTCACCACTCTCTTCCCTGAGCATCTCCAGGGTAACCATGATTTTCACAGGGGACCCATGCGTTTCCTCTTCATCCTCTGAGTCAGTATCACAGTGGCCACCTCACTGTCCTAGAAGTTATCTAAATTTCAAATCCAAAACTGTGCCTAGGTGTTTAAAAATCTAAATGACAGCCGGGAGGTGGTGGCACATGCCTTCAATCCCAGCACTCGGGAGGCAGAGCCAGGCGAATCTCTGTGAGTTCACGGCCAGCCTGGACTACCAAGTGAGCTCCAGGAAAGGTGCAAAGCTACACAGAGAAACCCTGTCTTGAAAAACAAAACAAAAAATCTAAATGACGTGCTGATTTTTCTAAGGACAGCATCTTGACTGTTTTAGTATAAACTTAACCAAACCACTTACATGAATTAATTATTTCTCTCACTCTGACAATACACCTGACAGAAGCCACTTCAGGAAGAAGAGGGTGGATTTGGTCCACTGTTCTGGAGTAAACAGTCCATGGCAGGGAAGCATGGTGGCTGGGCGGCTAGGTCCATTGTGGTGGATGGTTCTGCTATAGCATGTTCTCATTCTGGTTAGTCAGGAAGTAGGGCACGAGGTTGCAGCCAGAGCTGACCCTGCAACCCTCCATACCCACCCTTAGTGCCTATGTCCACCAGTTAAGCCTCCTGCCTCCCATCCCAAAGACTGTACACCATCTTCCCAAAACAGGAGTGCCAGCTGGTGACCAAGCATCGAAACACATGAGCCTTGGAAAAGGGGGGCATTTCCCATCCAAACCACAACATCTCCCACAATAGTTCACCTTCAGGAAGAACGGTTTTCCAGCGGCAAGTAAGGACCCTGGGGACTTAGGTTACCCATGGAGCTCTGAGACGCATCATAGAGGAACAGTGTTGTGTGGAAATGTGGCACTGTAATGTAAATGCTATGGACTAAAGCATGTTTGACTGTTTGCCACTGGAAATTTCCATGCAGAATGCCAAGAGAATCCCACATAGCAGGTGACTGAATCATTGTACCACCCAGGTCTCCCTTCCTGCTATTTTTACCCTGTCATTGCATCCATCGACACACAATCTCTCCAATGTGAGGAGCTCAGAAGCTAAGAACAGCCAAATCATGAAAACAGCGAGATACCAGCCATCTTGGTACCTGACTAGCCGGGTTGCATCTCAACAAACAAGAAAGCTTCACTTCATCCTGGAGTCTGAAGACTATGAACTGAGGTGGCTTCTCTAACAGGCAGTTGGGACCTGGGGCGAGGAGAGGAGGTCACTCAGTGAAACCTCCTTTGAGTTTTCCCAAAGAAGTCTTCCATTACAATAGACACAGCTGGAGTTCAGCTTGGGCTTTACTGTCAACTCCTTAGAGTAAAAAGAGCCAGGGCTGAGCCAAGCAGGCCGGCAGTGGCGTGCTCACACACAGCTCTCTCCCTCCCCAGTGCCAGCCCTGGGCTTGTAGTCCTGGGTGACATAAGAAAGCAGGCAGAGTAAGCCATGAGGAGCAAGCCAGTAAGAGAATTCTTCATGGCCTCTGCTTCAGTTCCTGCTTCCAGGATCTTGACCTCCTTGAGTTCTTACCATGACTTCCCTCAGTGATGATGGAGTGTAACCTGAGAACTGTAAGTTGAAATAAATCTTTTTCTCTCCAAGTTGCTTTTGGTCATAAAAAGCAAAAGAAACACCAACTAAGATAACAAGCTTAAAAAAAAACAATACAAGTATTCATAATGAACCACAAAGGGCCAGGAATAGCCAAAACAATCCTAAGGAATAAAAACACGCTACAGATGTTACAATACCCAAACTCAAATCATGCTATAGAGCTATAGTGATAAAGATAGCCTGGTACTGGCATTAAAAAAATACACGTGGACCAATTGGACAAAATAGAGGGTGCAGAAATAAAGCTGCAAAGCCATGCTCTTCTAAATTTTGAAAAATGAGGCAGAAAGTACTTTGAAACAGAGATGGCCCATTCTACAAACGGTGATGGCAAACTGGATTTCTGCCTGCAGAAGAATGAAATCATAGGTTCTCATCTTCCACCTTGTACAGTCAATTTAAAGTGGATCAAAGACCTTGATTTAAAACATGAAACACTGAGACTTTTTGAAGAAAACAGGCGATACCTCTCAAAATATTGGAGTAGCCAAGAACTTTTCAAAGAAAATGCCAGCAGCACAGGAACTCACCCCATGTACCAACAGGTTGACTACACAAAAATAAAAAGCCACTGTACATCAAAGAAAATAATCAGCAGTGTTGGCAGATAGTCTCCAGAACAGAAGAACTATTTAACAGCTACACTCCACATGAGGGGCTAATATCTAGAATTTACAAAGAATTGAAGAAATTAAATAACAAGTAAGTCAAACATCCTATCGGCAAATAAGCAAATGAACTGAATAGACAGTTTTCAAAAAAAAGTACAAATGGCCAAAAACTATTTTTAAAAGAATTTAATACCCCTAGCTATCGGGGATATGCAAATTAAAACTAATTTGAGATACCACCTCAACCTAGTCAGAATGGCTATCATCAACAAAACTGATAACAGATGTTGGAGAGGCTGTGGAGAGAAAGAACTCTCGTTCACTGTTGGTAGGGATGCAAATTACCACACCCATTGTGGTAATCAGTTTGGAGATTTCTCAAAAATTTGAAAGTAGATCTGTTGCATGCCCCTGCTACTTCATTCCTAGGCACATACGCCATACCTGACCTCATCCTCTACCATAGAGATCTTCATACCCCATGTTTATTACTGCTTAATTAACTATAACATAGGAATTTGTAGCCATAAATTTGATGCCTACTCGGAAGTTAGGAAGAAACTATGCCACCACTGAAAAAGGAGTTTCATTGGAAATAAAGAATGCCGTCACTGGCAAAGTCGGCTACACCACACAGCTTTCCACTCTCGCACTTGGCTGCTATCTTAACAGCTAGGGACACACACTTAATGTGCAGATGACGGTGACATTGTTGATGAGGTCATGTGAGCGTGCATGTCACTGTGCCGTTCTCTTGGTGTGTTCCACAGATCCTCCAGGCAAAGGCCAGACAATTCCATGGAGCCGTTCTGAATTTGTCTCACAGCCACGCACTGCAGTTTTAATTCTTTTTGTCTAATCACGTGAGGAAAATGTCCACTTCACAGAGTCAAAACAAAGCGAACAAATTAAAAACAAAAACACTTTTATTTTGGTAAATGAGTCCCTGAATTCATGTTTGGTTTCAAGTGAGAGGTAATTTCTAGTCAACATGGCATGAAAACAAGGCAGAATAAATAAACACGAAGCTTCAATAGTTTTAGAATGTTGTTTAGTTGAAATTTAAATAAACATAGCTATTATAACTAATTCATGAGTGTGGATTGAGACCAATTTGCAGTGGGGTGTGTGGGGACATCGGAGTGTGATGGGATTACTTGAAATTGGAAAGAGCGTTGAGTGGGCCAGCATGTCCAAGAGTTCTTTGGGGACAAGACTCAGCTGACACCAAGTGCAGGGTGGCAGTCAGACTGCAAAGTCTACCTGGTGTCTGTGTCCGTAGACTTCTCCAGCTTTGGCTCTCTTCCCAGAAATGCTAAACAGGGCTCCTAGGGTGCCAGTTCAACCAGAGAGCCCGACAGAGTGTAGGGGCAGAGTGTCTTGTGCTAAGACCTGCTTGAAGGAAACTGAGATGTCCTTAAAGGCACCGATCAGCAATTTCATGGGTCAAGTTGCTTCTCATGAAAACTCCTGGGTGGTAGAACATGTCAGCCAGGTTTCTCACCTGGGAAGTTAAAAAATAGAGTGGGAAGTTAAAAATTAGGGGGTGGGAGGAAGAGAAGGAAGAAGATGGAGGTGGGAGAGCAGCAGCAGGAGGAGGCTGAGGAAGAAGAAAAACAGATACAATGTAGGTGATAGCGATGATGTGTGATGGATGGATAGAGTATAGATACACATACAACCAGTGAGAAATACAGTGGTACAAAGATAAGGCAGAAAGATGGGTGGCAGATATGCATGGATAGACACAGACTGATAGGTAGATGGCAGATAATTGGTGGAAAGATGCATATGTAAGTGATAGATGGATGATAGATGTTAGATGAGGAATAGGTAGGTATATGACAGTTTTGTAGATGAGGTATAGATTAATTAAAGGTTAAATTAAAGGTCAGGAAATATAGAGATATAAGTATATACAGCAGAAAGGTAGATGATACAAACAGGTAGGTAAATATGGATTGAATGACATGATACATGATATATAGATAGGTAGGTGATAGGCAAGCAGATGATAGATAGGTAGATAGATAGATAGATAGATAGATAGATAGATAGGTAGATAGATAGATGATAGATACTTCATCACAGCAACAGAGTGAAATTAGAAGAGTCACCCCCGTAACGGCTGTGGCACTTTTGCCATAGGGCCCTGCCCCTTACTGTCCAACTATTGCTCATCAATAAACTCCTATGGAGGGAGAGTCATCGTCTTCAGTTATGTGCCTTCAGCTGAGACCACCAGGTTCCAAACACATGGTCTGGTTAAACTCATCAGGTCCCCAAATAAAACAAATACACATGCATGTGAGAAGGGATCTACAGGGGAGAAAATGGTAGATGAGTTGCTGAAGAGATGAAAGAAGGTAGAGGATGAAATGAGTGCCTTATCTGTAAGCATGGAATTGTCCAAGAACAAATTTAATTAATAAAAAGCAAATATTTACAGTGGAGTATAACTAAAAGCACAAAATAACTGAGTCCATATTGAAGAAAATGAAGCACGTGATTGGATAAGCTAAACAAATGGGAGGTGTGATCCTGAGCCTCTCGGGAAGGAGGGACATCATTTACATGCTTCTTCTTCAGTGTGCCAAGGTTTAGTAGTTGATCTCCCAAAAGGCTTTGACTGTGAGTAAAACACTCAACAAATTCCAGTTAGAAACATTCCGCTGAGTACCCCACCCGCCCTCCTTAAGTGTCATGGTCTTCTAGCCCAGAAAGTCTGGGTGACTGTCACAGACAGGGAGCATAAGAGGGCATAATGACCTGTGACACACGGGATCCCAGAACAGAGCAGGTGCGTGGGTAAGGCCAAGTGAGGTCTACACCGAGGAATGATGTCACTCCCACTAACACATCAGCCAATGTAGCTCCTGGGAGGAGACTGTTGCACTCCAACTAAAAGGTGCCACAGCGGGCACAGTGGCTGCAGGTGAGGTAGGAGGTCCTCTGTGCTATCTCTACCACTTATCATCCAATGACTCTGCAAGGAACAGTTCATTCAGACAGAAGCAAGGGAGGCTTGAGCAACCGTGTGGTCTTGGAGCTAGACCAAGCGCTTCTCATTCGGCTTCCAGTTCAGGTGTCTTTGCTCCTTCTCTGGTATGGTGGGGGAACCCTTGTGTCTAGAGGTGGTTTCTGCCTCGTTGTCCCTGAGATACAGGGGAAGTGAGTGTGTCAGCAACTTCTCTGTTGCTGGGACACAGTTCGTGGCAGCTTAAGGTTCCTTCCACCTTGGTAGGGAAGGCATGGCGACAGGAATGTGAGGTGTCTGGTCACATTGTGTTTGAAGTCTAGGAAGCTGAGAGGTAAATGAATTCTGCTGCCCATTTTCACTTATCATTCGGTCCAGGACTCTAAGCTCATAGAGTAGTGCTGTCCATGTAGAGGGCGGGTCTTCCCACATCAATCAGCTCATTACACAAACTCCCTCTCTGACACGCTCAGAAGTTTGTCTGCTAGGTGACTCTAGAAGGTGCCAAGTTGAGCATCACCTTTCACCGTCACAGCTGGGGGCTGGGGTTCAGCCTTACCTACTTCTATGGGAGTTGGGCATCTGGCTTGAGGTGCACAGACAATAGTATACAGCACCTTGGGCAATCCTCTAGGACCAGGACTGTGGGCGATCATCCCTCCTTTCATCACTCTATCTAGTAATTCGGTCCCCACCCAAACCACCTCCATCTCTTGTGGTCACAGGTGGCCATCCCTGAGGTCTTTATTCGGCCTTGGGTTTCTCAGGGTTGCACTGGGCTTTCTTTCTGGCTTCCTCCAAACCAATGTCTTCATTCTTTGTAACTTTCTGAAGGACTCCTAGATAGAGCAGTGGGCTGTGAAAACTAGACACCCCAAGCTCTCTGAACAGGAGGGAAAGGCTTCGCTTCACTCTGGATGACAGCTGTTCCATGAACAATGGTCTCCAGGAGTTGACGCACGGCCCTGACGAGGGAGGTGGACAACTGAGTCACAGCTGCACAGAGCAATCACAGAAAACATCGACTCTCTTCCAGGCAAAATACCATTAATACGTGTGTCAGCCAAGTGCGCATCTCACGGCGGTGGAGGCCGGCACACTGCAGGAGAGAAAATGAAGGCTCCCCTCGGGGACAGCCTTTCCTTTTTTTCCAGCAGAGTCTTCATTATTCAGGCATTGTGATGCTGCCCTGGTATTTGTGTAAAGATTAAATTGCACATGATTTCTAATGTTTCCACTACTCTGACTGTCATAGGTCGATGACCTTCATCGGGGAGATAATAGATACATCGTCCCTGGCGCAGGCTTTCGCTGTCTTGCCACAGCTCAGTACTCCCCCATTGTTGGAAGTCAAAAGCAATTAAATAAAAATCCAGGACCGGGCACCTTTGTGACGCTGACGGTTTCATATACCTCTTTGAGTGACCGTCTGTGAACAGGCATCTGCCAGACTGGTGAGCAGAGTGTACGAAGCCTGAATCCTGGACAAAATGGGATGTGAAGGGGACATTCATGTGCAGGAACCATAGACCTACCAATCTGGCCAGAAGGCTGCCAATGAGCGGCACCTACTAGCCTCAAACCTAGTTTCCAACTATGGGCTTTCTATGCAGAAATTTAAATTAGTATTTGAAAAGTGCACCCCTTTAAAAAATACTATATTCTTTTATCTTTTTAATGTTTTCTCAAGTGGTAGGAATCTCTCTAATGTTTGTTGTTATTAATGGAGTTACTGAGAACAGTCCTGATAAATCCCACCCACTGATTTGCAGAGTGTAGCTCAAAATTCATATTTCAGCAATGCAAACACAGATGGGACGCAAATGCCAGGAATAATAATACCAATTTCTGCTCAAATGCTCAACTAAGGACTTCCTCTTACAGAAGGGTGTATTTTGCCTCATAGTTTAAAGCTATAGTCCACCATGCAGAAAGCACAGTGAGGAGAGTGAGATGTCCAGTCACATTGTGCCTGCAGTCAGGAAGCAGAGAGGCACGTGCTGGCACTCTTCTTGCCATCTCCTCCTTACCTCAGGACTGTGCCACCTCCATGCCAGGGTGGGTCTTCCCTCCTTGGTGAAACCTCTCTGGAAATAACCTACTACACATTCAGTTAACAGTGAGCCCCAACGGCCACAGAAAGCACCTTCATCTTGGCCCCCCATGCAAAGACAAAAAGCTCTTCTCCACCCACCAAGACTCAAGCTTTCCCCAGGTTCCTCCTGTTAATTATCTCTCTCTCTCTCTCTCTCTCTCTCTCTCTCTCTCTCTCTCTCTCTCTCTCTCTCTCTCTCTCTCTTTCCCACTATCCTTTCTTCAGCAGAGAAAATTCACAAACTACTGAGATTTCTCCCAGTACTGACTTCCCGACCACGAGGTTTCTGCTCCTCTCTCCCATTTACCCCATTTATAGGGTCCTCATCCCTGGTGTCCTCAGCTGCAACCCCAGAACAGAGGGTGATGTGAACCCCAGCAAATTTAACAGTGAACCCTGATGGCTCAGGAGCTCACATAGACGAGGCAACTGTAGCTGTCCTTCAGCCTGCTGCTCAGCCTGAGCATATAAAGTGGTAGAACCCTCTCTGTGAGTATGGAACCAGAGATTAGAAGCCTGGTACTCATGGGAGAACATGGCAGCTGTGTATATACATTGTTGTGGGGAAGAGAATAGGGGCCTGTGAGCCTATGTGTGAATATATCTATGTGTGTGTGTTCATGTATGCAGATCTAAATGCACACGTGTACATGTGGAGGCCAGAGATCAACATAGTGTTTTTTAGATAGTTCTCTACCTCATTTTTGAGATAAGGGGACCTGGGGTTTACTAATCCAGCTAGGTTTGTTGGCCATCAAGCTCCAGGGATCCCTGTCTCTACATCCCCAACACTCTGATTACAGGTGTGTTTCACTGCAACTGTTTTTCAGGAGGATGCTAGGGATTCAAACTCAAGCCCTCATGCTTTTACAGCAAGCACCTTGGCATGAGTCGGCTCCCTGTCCCTCCACAGTGTCTTAATAGGAGAGGAAACATCACTGTCTCCAAACCATGCTTTTTCTGTCTCCCTTACAGCAGATGACTGGGAATACTGGGTGAATGTTTTGAGTGATAATGGGGAAACACAATGCTGGCTGTGCTGTGGAAAGGTAGATCTCTTTAGATACTCTACAACACACAGAGCAGTCACCCTACAAAGAACTATTTGACTCAAAATGTCAGTACATCAATATTGAGAAATCCTGACCTGTCCTAAAAAAGACAAAGAACACAAGCTGCAACAGATGAACCCCAAGGACATGCTCAGTGAATTAAGTAGATCCAGAATGGACGCTGCCTGCTGGCCTTTCTATGAAGTTCCTATAGAAACAATTCATAGAGACAGAAGGCAGACTGTGGTTGTTGATTGCTCAGGGGAAGGAGGGATGCCGAGCTGTTCTTTTTTTTTCTTATGGGTTCACCAGAAAAATTAGTTCTGAGTGTGTAGCTCACAGCAGAGTAGCTATGCCTCAAGTCACTGGCTGAATACTAAAAAATGATGGGATGTTGTTTTGTGGTGTGCCATTTGATGATGATAAACAAAGATGCCAAGGTACTCCAGCATGAGCATCATCTGGCCAGAATGGCCTGGTGATGAAGAATCCTCTCCCTCATTCATGCATTATCTGTAGGACTCACCACCTCAAGTATGGTGATTCACTGAGGGAAATTACTTCTTCTGGGTGCTAGCCACCCAACGAGGTGGCAGAAGTTGATCCACCCATCGCCCAAGCACTGAAGTAGAATTGTGACATGTACTCCTAAAGAAAAGGACACACTTATGAGAGATCTTGCAATGGGGAAGCTGGCCTCGGGGTGTTAGGGCAGACTAGAGGGAACCTATGGCAGAGATTTGGAAAGTTGCTATGCAGAAAGTCCAGGAGGGTAAGAATGTGTGTGCCAGGTCTCCAAGTGGGACGGTGCTTTCAAATGCAAACCTGGGAGCTGAAGTGGCAGCCCAGTGGTTAAGAGCACATACTGCTCTTGCACAGGACCTGAATTCAGGTTCCAGCATCCACATCATGTAGTTCAGAACTGCCAGTAACTCCAGCTCCAGGGTATCTGAGATTCTCCTTTAGATGCCTCTGGGGTGCCCCACTCATGTGCACAAACCCACACTCATCCACACACATGCATACAAAATTAAAAACAAAATCTCAACAAAATAAGTGAAATGTGAGCTTAAGGTGGCGTTTACTGCTCTGTGAAATAGTACAATCAAGCAAAGATGGAGCTGGGAAGGTGCCACCAGCGTGACAAATCGTTGTCAAGTTTGGTCCTCATCCCATGAAACAGGGAAGGTGTTTAAGCAAAGCAAAGGCTTCAGGAGTCTTACTTTTAGAACATGGAATCCTGGAGGCTTGGAGACTAGACAAGCCTGGATGAAGTGCATGTGTGAGGTGTGTGTGTGTGCGTGTGCATGCGCGTGCGTGCGTGCGTGCGTGTGTGTGTGTGTGTGTGTGTGTGTGTGTGTGTGTGTGTGTGTGTGTTGGTCAGACAAGTGTGGAGAATGGTGCTAAGTGGAACTGTGAACCCTGCACTTCCCACTTGCTCCCCATCACCCATATGGGCTTTATGCTTGCATGAGCTTGGAAGTTTCTTCTAAATTGGAGGTCAGATTTTGATTTGGGGGAATGCACTTGAAGGTCCATATCTCAAGAGAGCATCACAGATTTAAAATAAAGCCTGGGAGAGAATTTTAAATTGATTTATGACTTTCCTATGAACCCCAACTTTCAGATCAATTACAGAGTTCCTTTCTGTTACGCCTCACAGCTCTCTTAGAGAGTTTCCTTAGGGAGCATTGCTTGTACAATAATCATGTGTAGATAACAGATTTAAGTTTTGTGGCCATCACAGAGGTGGGTCCTGACTCCGGAGGGAGGCATTCTCACCTCATCCTGCTATGACTCTCCTCAGTCTGATGGGATGCCTCCCAGTGTAGAGCACCTGCTCACCTTCTTGTGCCATGAGCTCCCAGGTGGCCTCTTGGCTCCAGAAGAGTGTCCATAGTTCGCATCCCTGCACTCACCCTGGGGGACCAGGTAAGGGTTTCTACGAAAGCAGCCATAGCTGTGGGGGTCTGCAGACTCCTTCTTGGGTGCTGTCGCTGTTGACAATGGGAAAATCTCATCTATTTCTACCAACTCCGTGTTTGCTTCCGTCCAGCTCTCTGCAGTCTTTCTTCACGCAGCTGCCCCATTGCTCACTCCTCTTTATCTGCATGTAGTTAGCCAACCATCAGTGACGTCACTTCTGTACACACATCATATCTTGCTCTTACTTCTTCTCCCTCCCACTGTTGGCCCCCTCTCTGTAAACAACCCTTCCTTCACGTCAGACGTGTCCCACGGCCCTGTTCTCTTCCGTTTCTCCCTGTGTTATTTCCCCTTCTTGCTGCCCTCTTGAGCTGTTACTATCGGCTCTGCAAACGTGTTAAGAGTTTTGATGTATACCCAGGGAAACTGGGACACCAATGGAGGTTTTGAAGGAAAAACAGAACATTGAGCATGCGTGCTCTCTCTCTCTCTCTCTTTCTCTCTCTCTCTCTCTCTCTCTCTCTCTCTCTCTCTCTCTCTCTCTCTCTCTCTCACACACACACACACACACACACACACACACTCAAAAACCCTCATGCACACTCAGTGTACATGTCCTACATGATGCTAACCCCTGAGAAGTTAACAGTGAACCCCTATAGCCACAGAAAGCACCTTTATCTTGGCCCCCTCCCCATGTAAAGAGAAAGAGCTTTCCTCCACACACCAAAACTCCTCCTTGGAGGGACCTGACATCAAGCTTTCCCCAGGTTCCTTCTGTTAATTATAGATCTCTCTCTCTCCCTCTCCCTCTCCCTCTCCCTCTCCCTCCCTCTCTCTCTCTCCCTCCCTCTCCCTCCCCTCTATCCTTCCTTCAGCAGAGATTTCAAAACACCTGCTTCTCCCAGAACTGACCTCATAACCATGAGGTTTCTGCTCCTCTCTCCCATTTACCCCATTTATGGGGACCCCATCCCTGGTGTCCTCAGCAGCAACCCCAGAACAGAGGGTGACCAGGAGCTCAGGTAGACAGAGGCAACTATAGATTTCCTTCAGCCTGCTGCTCAGCCTGAACATATAAAGTGGTAGAACCCTCTCTGTGAGTTTGGAACCAGAGATTAGAAGCCTGGTACTCATAGGAGAACATGGTAACTTTATGTATGTGCGTGTGTGTGTGTGTGTGTGTGTGTGTGTGTGTGTGTGTGTGTGTGTATGCACATGCTTGCCTGCATGGATGCATATGTGTGTTTGAGTGTGTGTATAAGTATGCCCATATGTACCCAGAACTGCAGAGGGCTGGGATGACATTTCACATAGAGGGCCGCAGCTTCTCTGGATGGATCTTCCAGGATCGCAGTTGCTCTTCCAAGGCTCCCTGCAGGGGCTCAGCTTGAGCAGAGTTTCTGAGGCCTCTTCTCCAAGATCCACGAAATGTGATAGATTAGAAGCTATGAACACTCCAAACCCGAGACTCATTTTCCAGTGCTCTTCTCTTTCCTCACGTTCCCATGAAGTCCATAGCTTTGACCTTCTGTCCATTGTCTGCTTTTCCCGGACCCAGGGAACTAAATCATTCTTCCTCTGTTCATCTCATCTCAAAACTTTACCCAACATCTGACCCACACTTACTCAAACCCATACAACAGCAGGCACATGGAGGCTGTTTGGACATTAATTTCAAATAGTGCACACATTTCCCAAAGCTTCCTTTAAAAGTGAATAGTGCCACTTTTAACACCATGTAGATTTACACCACCACCAAAAAGCTCATGAAGACCTTGGTGGGGGGGGGGTGTTGGAGGGAAGGCCAGGGTGTAGATCAAGGCAGAACGCAGTCTCTGAGCTGGAAAGCAGTGCTGACGCTGACATTGTCCCCCCTTCTGTGCACCGTGAGTGTGTGCAGGCTGTTGCACACCCACCACCCAGCCCACCTCGGGGAACTGAATGGAGGGCTCTTCTCCATCTACCCCACGAGAAGAGGACAGGAGGGTCCCTATGCAGTGCCTGGCCTGACACTTGCCCATCACTCACCACCCTGCAGCACATGTATGCCTGTTGGTTGGCAGATGGAAAGCTAGATATTAGTAGGAAGATCAAAGTATTTTCAGCAATGTGTTTGGTTTAAGTAAGGTTGATTTGGTGGCACATCGGGGAGATGGAGTTAGGGATGTGGTCATGTCTTCACAGCAGTGCAGACACCAGATGAAAGGCAGACAAGAGGACTCCTTTAGTATTACAGTGTTCATTCAGAATGATCAGGAAGGTTTTGTTTTGTTCTTTGTTACTACAATGAATCTGTACACATCTTTATGCTTCTCTCTCTTCTCTCTATGTGTATGTGAATTCATACATATTTCTATTTAGGTGTATATGTGCATACATAAATATCTGTTTATATATGCATGCAAAAATGTGTGCCAGGGCATGTGTGCATACTCGTGTATATAAGCATGTGTGTGCACATGTGCACCTGTGCTTGTGAGCATGTCTGTGTGCTTGCATGTGTTGCTGTTACATGTGTGAGCAGACAACACACCCTTATGCTCACCTCACTGTAACTGGTCCAGCTTCTTGTTCTCAGCCCCAGGTTTCACTTCTCCTCTCCTCAGATACATATCTCCATCATGATCTCCGTGGACTTATACAATCATCATATATCATACAGTGAAAAGTCAGACCAGATCAATTAAAGACCCCCCCCCCAAAAAAAAAGAGGGCGGGAAAGAGGTTAACCAGACTCCTTCTTGGTGATCCTTCTTGGTGAATTACAATTAGCAAATAGATGACCCTTCATTGTTTCAATCATTAAAAAATAAGTAGACGAGTGCTGGCAGCTGGCAGGAGTCTCTGCTGATGAGTGGTATCCACCCACAGCCTTTGTTCTGCACTCCGGATGGCTCTCTTCTCCTTCCTCCATGCATGTGTTTATCAGGGTCTCCCGAAAGCCCAGAAGCCCATAGGTCAGAGAACAGCATTTTGATGGATTATGGGATTGTAACTGTCCCTGCCAGGTGACAGCTTTTATTGGCTGGGTGGATGAGCCTGTAAACCTTTATATAATTATTGTATTAAAGGCACTGTGCCTCTGTGTCACTGGCGCTTGTTCAGGGATCAATGTGAAGATAATTTCAAAAATGAATAGTAAGTATTGATCGTCCCGTGGTGGGGCCTTATCAGCAGCCTTGGCCCAGGGCTGCCGATGATACCTTCAATGTCATTTATGGCGATATGATGCCCGCTGCATAGCAGCGACCTAAACAAAGGGCTGATTTAATTCGCAGTGGATTTTTGTAGTGTGATGGGTAATAAATCACAATCTATGTAATTTTTCGAAATGAACACATGTTGGCAGTAGTTCAGGGCAGCTCCTGAGAGATCTGAAAATGACCAGGGAGGGGAGACATCAGGCCGGACCTCTGAATGATTGGACTCCGCTTGGTTCTGGCATTCACATGACCTTGGGGTCCCTGCTGGCAGCTGCTGGTTAATTTTCTTCACTGAGGACACAGTTTAACTTTCTATCTGTCTGCCAATTACCTGACATTTTCAACTTATCACCTTCTATTTTTTAAGTGATTGGAACCACATCCACATTTTGACAGTTTTTTAAAGCTGGTGTGTGTCGTGTCAGGCTCAAAGCACCCCTGTCACCCCATGGTAGCATCCCTTTCTTGTCTGAACAAAAATTAACTCCAGTTTACATAACCACATAAAGAAAAAAGAGCCAGATTTTTTTTTATGGCTGTTTTCAACATTCCCTAGGTTAGAATCTGTCACCTTTCGGATATCACCCACTGTGCAGAATGTGAGAACAGAGACTTGCTGCTTGCCTTTCAGGAAAATAATCCACAGTGCTACTCATTTGCAGATGATTTTACCCCTAGAAACAAATCACTGTGATGTAAATCATTAAGGATTATCAGGAGAGTACAGTTAGAACGGTTAAGCTCTGAAAACATAGAAAAATGAAGGGGCAGTGATGAACCACAACTTGTTGATTTCAGGCATGCACACACTAACAGCACCATGTGCACACCTTCAGTTCAGAGGAAATAAATTGGTATGTTTCAAGGTGTTGGACACAGAGTCTCCAGCCAAGAGCATTAAAGGATTAGAATTGAAAATATAATCCATGTAGAGTCTGCAAGGGGAAAGTTTCCCTAAGATTTCTCCTCAGCCCCTGGTTTTACTCTTTTATCTTAAAAAAGGTGGAAATAGAGTAGCAAGAACAGACATGAAGCGAGCTGTACTGCATGCCTGGTTGATGCTACATCTTACAGGCTTGAACGTGAGACTGAGGTTGTATCCTGGAGGAACCTCTGGTGGGGCACATCAGCAGCAGGTAGGTATAGGGAGCACGCTCCATTCTTGCTTTATCCAGGTGAGAGCAGGGATCTACACATGCTAGATACTATCTATGTTCATGATTGACAGTCACTAAAGCCTTCTGAGAGGCCAGGCTGGATCCCAGAGAAGAGTTTTGTGGATGTGAATAAAGAAGCTTTTGGAAGGAAAGCCATTTAGTCAAGGGAACAGGGTGTAGATGGGAAGCTCCACGGCAGTGCCTTGAAGGGAAAGGAATCCTTAAGCTCAGGGACAGGGAGATGAGTCAAGGCTGCCACACATGGAGATGGTGGCAATCAATACACAAGGGTTACTTCTAACGCTTCCTTTTTCTATATTCTCTGGTCCTGATGAGCTATCTGTCTAATAGCTTCCTAAGTAATCATTTTGGAAAGTTATACCAATAAAATACTATAGTCTTTAAAATTTCCCCAATTTAAGGCCTCATTACCTCCTGTAATAAGTAGACAACTACATCCACAGCCTTGCTGTACTTAAGAGCCAGGCACATCTCACAAGGATGATGCCTTTCAGACGGGAATGCTTTCTGCTGCTGCATCCCAAGTCTCCTGTCAGTGTAGACGGGGGAGGCACAGAGCTAGCTCGCCTTCCAGCTTGAATGGGTCATTTTCTTTCTGAAGAGTAAATATTCTTGAAACAAACTTAAGTTTGGGGTAGTCGTGGGATGGCTCTGTGGGTAATGGTGCTTGCTCGCCTCATATGCGTAGAGACCTGACTTCAATGCCTAGAACCCATGTAAAGGTGAAAGAGAAAGAACCCCACAAGGTCATCCTCCAACCTAAGTCATCCTCCGACCTCCCCACGAGTGACCTGGAAAATATACACACACATTTTACCATTGGACATACAAATAATAAATAGAATTATTTTTTAAAAAAAGGTTTATTTTGATTTCCTGTGTAAGTAGCAGCATTTATGAATATATACTGTGTACATGCCTGGTGCCTGCAGAGGCCAGCAGAGGGCATCAGATCCTGTGAAACTGTGGTTACAGGAGTTGGTATGCTGACAGATGTGGGTGCTGGGAACTGAACTCAAGCCCCTCTAGAAGAGTAACAAGTGCTCTTAACTACTGAGCCATCTCTTCAGTTCCCCCCCTCACCTCCACACACCCCACATCTTTTAGTACTTGGTTCCTTCTGGCTGGCTTCAATTCCAGTACATTCTTGCTGATATTCTCCCAAAAGAAAATGCACCACAAAGACATCTCCCCCTCATGGCTTATCTAACTTTAATCAATACAGTAAATATAACACATGATAACACATAGGAAAAAATAGTCTAAAATCCTATATATGTCCTGTGCTAATGATATTAATGTAATATTAATAGGCATTCTTGTTTTAATAGTATATATGACTTGTATTAATAATGTGAGTATATCATTTTATTATTTGAATGTGGGTTTTACTATTAGGAATGAAAGTGTGGAAGGACATTTTTCCCTTCTTTTCATTATGGTCATTAATGATGGGAACAGTGTCCAGTTATGAGCTATGTCAGGCTGTTTACATACCTCAGTTGACCTTTCTTTGCTCCCTATGGTTGTTCCTGCTTTATAGATGAGGGGTGAGAACACATACTGCCCAAGGTGACATGAGACATTGGAAGGAAGAAGGTCCCAACTCAGTTCTTTCCATCTCCAAAGCTTATGTCCCCAAACGAATAAGCCTCTAGAAAGACAAGCTGTCAACTGAACAGATTTCACTCTGAGTCACTCTAGGGAACTGAGACTTGATCTTTGTCTTGGACTTTTCACGGTGGGAATTGTCATGTCAGTACTCTACTGTCTGGCCTGAAGATAATAACTCATATTGGGGGGAGAAATAACGGCACCATTTTACTTTCTAGTTAAGTAAGGTCAGTTTCAATTTATTTCTTACCCATAGGTCAGCTGTTGACCCCGGCAATCTTTAACTCCACTGTGAAGTTTTGCAGAAGCGTGGAGTTAGGGAACTCCTCCGGATCCACTCTTTCACGGTCGTGAGATGGGCTCAGGCA
This sequence comes from Peromyscus leucopus, assembly GCF_004664715.2. NCBI lineage: Eukaryota > Metazoa > Chordata > Mammalia > Rodentia > Cricetidae > Peromyscus > Peromyscus leucopus. The sequence continues at coordinate 69,410,526 of NC_051079.1, read as the reverse complement.
CAGAGCCATCAGCCCTAGTGCGTTCGGAAAGGTTCACTGTCAACCCGGTGCAGGCCCAGACCCCTGCTGCTGCCCTAAGCACTGTCTCACAGACGGCAGGAGGCCACACTTGGTCCTGCTGTGGGTTTGCTCAGCAGTGGTCCAAGGCCCAGGCCTCAGCCTGAGCAGCCACCAGCCCTCCACCAGCCCACACAGACACAGACCATGTCCAAAGGAAATGCTTCTGGACCTCTGTGTGGTCCCCTTCTTTCTCCTGATTCTCCAGCTCTGCTCCTGCCCCCTGTGGAAAGAATCCCCTCACCCCCAGAGGGAATGTGCATAGCCTATGCTCAGAGCCCCGTCTCTGTCACAGTAGGGCCTCTCCCACCATGACAGCCCTTCTCTAGTCCTTTCCACACCCATCTCTCCTTGACAGTGCTGCCCCAGCTTCTTAGACTGGGCTTGTTTTATATTGAACACAGGTCTTTGTCAGTCCATATCAAAGTTCACTGCTCAACAGACACAGTGTCTGCTAAGAAAGCCATTTCCTCTTCTGTGAGTCAGGAGACCACAGACCCTTGAGTGCAAATGCACAGGCCACCATGGCTCTCTGAAGAGGCTTATCTGTACATAGGACAGGCATGTGATTCCAGCTAAGAGAGAGCTCCCATGTGTGTGTAAATACTCACAGACATGAGATCTTTATCAAGAGAATAACCTACATATGTGTAAACACACACATGCCGTTTCTGCCATGAGGTGGTATTGCCTGTGGAGAAACCCATCTGTGATTCTAGCATGAGGATTCTCTTCATGTGTGTGAACACATGTGTGTGATCACTGCCATGAGGCCATCATGTATGTAGGTTATACACACACTTGTCTTCTATTAGAATGCCAGCATGTCTATAAACACACATGATTCCCACCATGAGACTACCCTGCATATGTGTGGACTCACACACATATCTGCTTTGCCTCTGACAAGTTCCTGTCAGAGGCCAGCATTGCACACATGTATTTCTTGCTTATTGTGTTAGTGGACAGGGTCAGAGATGTGGATAAATCAATATATCTGACTATTCAAAGATAATTACTATTGATCTATGGAAGACTGGCATTCCTGCCTTTATATTTGAATATTGATATATATGACACCCTGGAAATCCAGTCTTTGAAGTAAAACGATGATGACACTTTCTAGAAATATCCATCTCCAATGTGCACACAAGTGCTCCCGGGTCTGAATCCCTATCTCCTCTCCTCTTGATCTCTTCCTCCAGCATAAAAAGACCCTTAGAAAATACCAAACTGTAAGTCACGCTTCCTTGTAAATGACTTGTTCCAGTAGGACAGCTGAAGAGTGATGCTTTAAGAGGGATACTTCAAGGGGCTGAGGAGTGGGAAAGATTCTAGAGGACCACAGAGACCTCCTTGGGCATGTGAAAGTCTCCTAGAACCTCTAAGAATTTCAAAGGAAACAAGTCTATAGGATATGCGTTCAGATTGGGGGAACATGGAAAATTGCCCTTCAGGGCTCTTCTCAGCATCAGATTCAGCTACCTTGCAACTTGTAAGTGTTTTAGCCTCACTTGTGAGTTTCCGATGCACAACTCCTACCCGAGAACTGGTTCAACTATGATTGACCACAAATGGCTGCTTCTCAGGGTGCTTGTCTTGTGGACAGGGTCAAGAGAATCTGAATGGAGATGAGAGAGAAGCTGGAGGTTGATGACTCGAGATACAGTCCAGGACTTCCCTGCAAGGAAGCAGTGGAAGACCCTGAAGTGAGTCCAGACAGAAAGGAAGAAGCCCTGGGAAATCACCATGGTGGGATGGTATACCTACACCATGGAGACCACCATGGTAGGGTAGTATACCTACACCATGAAAGTGAGAACAGTTTGGACAGGTCTAGTGCGACTGACAACAGGTAACCTAAGGAGGACATAGTTAAAGCGAGACAGGAGACAGAAGACAGCAGAGGCACACCATGGAGCCATGAACCATGATAAACTGAAACATGGAGAAGCCACTGAGGCCTTGGCTCTGCATGGTGTAGCTCAGGTGGGAATGGTAAGAACCCCATGTTTGAAGCAAAGGTAATCACTCTGTGGGAGAGGGCACTATGCTGAAGAAAGGCTTTGCAGTGAGGCAAGGGTGTGTGAAGGATGGTGCTGAGCTGGGACATTGACAGGGAATGAGAACGTCCACACCAGGGAAGTGGAGTCTAAGGCAGACCCAGGAAAGGAGGAGGAAAAAGGAGGATAGAGAAGCTTCAGGAAAATCACTGACGGACCTGAACAACTTAGAAATAGATTGTAGCAAGCAGGGAGGCCACAGAAATGGCAATGTCATTATTGTAATAGTGCATCAGTCATAAAGATGGGATAAAGATTGACTGGGGACATATTTTGAGTAGGGTACATGTGAGTTTCAGACATTTTGTTTAAAATGATCTGTACTTATACAGTAAACACACATTTCAACACAAACACACTTATTTGACAAAGCAAAAACAAAAATGATCATCAATGGTTTTAACCATAGTTGATAAGAGACAATCGCTTGCTTTTTCCTTTTATCTTCTTACTACGTTCATTCAGGAATAAATTCTTTGTATTCATTTGTTACAAGGACACTCTTCTATATAGGAGCTAAGTAACAAAATATCTGATACACACAAAGAAACCTTTTTCATATACATGAATTTTCTTTGTAGGAATACATACAACTATTATCTATATTGAGTATAAACACAATAACCCATTTGCTTTAAACATGTGCTTATTCATGCTATTTACCCTTCTCCTAGGTGATTTTGTCATTGAGTATTTTATTTATAATTTTCACCTCTATAAAAAGACAAACACCATATGTAGCAAAAATGTTGGTACATTTATGTTGATTTGTCCAGTAATTTGGACTCATTTGTGCCTGAAGAGTTTTATATTGAAACAATATCCAGGAATAGTTGAGTAACAGGCAGTTAGAAACATGTCCACACAACAATGTTAACCGTGCTTTAACGTGCATTTTTAAAAGGTGTGTGTGTGTGTGTGTGTGTGTGTGTGTGTGTGTGTGTGTGTGTGCACGTCAGTGCATGTGGGCATACATGCAGGTGCCAGTGGTGGTCGAAAAAGTGCATGGGGTCCCCTGGTGTTGCAGTCACAGGTGGTTGTGGGCTTTCTGGTGTGGGTGTTGGGAATGCCTGCTCCACTGAATGGCAAGAGCTATGATGTGGTGGGCTGTCTCTTCAGCTCGTACTATGACCTAACGTTCTAAATCTGAATTTAGGATCTAACAGCTTGTAACCTGGTTTTCATAGAGAGATTCAAGGAATGTCACAGTATGGACAATTGTCTAGCTCAGGACTGAAGTACAGACAGCAGCAATAACAAATGGGAGAAGCGCAAAGGTTTCAGGGTCTGGAAGCCAGACTTTGAGTGAACTGAGGACCCAGGGGAAGGGGAAGCCATTGCATCACAAAGAAACAGAGAGCCACACTTGGTCTGGTGCCAGTCAGCATGCCTGCCTGTGTGTGTAGTCCTCAGCCACTTTCTCCCCTAATTTTTGAGGTTGGGTTTCTCATTGAATCTGGATCTTACATTCAGAATAGACTTGCTAGCCAAGTAGTTCTAGGAATCCTGCTATCTTCAGCTGCCCAGCACTGGGATTTTACAGGGCTTCTAGGAATTGAACTCATATCTTCATGTCTGTATTCTCTGAACCATCTCCCCAGCCCCACACATTTCTGATATCTTCAGATGCCTTGGTTTCCAAAATGAAGTCACAGAGGCATGCCCAATTCCCTGCACCCCGTTTACTGACACTGCTCCATCTGTAACATCTAGAACCTCTTTGTTTACTGCATGTACACCTCTTGTCCCATGCACACAGCAGCCCAGAGGTGGAAAGGAGCTTCCTTAGAAGCCAGTGGGCAGGATTCAGGATGCCAGAGTCAGTGGACAAGTGAGTTTAGGACTTCATCATCATCTGGCTTATCAGTTTAAACCCCAGTGAACTGCCAGCTCTCTGCAGCTCTGAAGTTAGGGTTTCCTTAAAGCAGAGACACGAATGAGCTTATTGTGTTTCCAATAGCTCACCTTGCAAAGAATTTTCCTTCCTTGGGTGAAAAGAACTGTGATTTCTTCATTTTTCCTCTCTTTTATTTGCTGGAGACTTTCTCTGGCATTTCCTTCGTGAATCAGCTTCCCATTGAATCTGCTCCTGAAATCATGAGGCAGTCCGTGCAGACTGCAGGAAGTGTGTGAATCGAAAACCTCACATTTAGGAAGTCCGGGCAGTCTGCTTTCAGAGGGGATGGAAGGATCCCTTCAGGAGGGCTCCGGGAGAGCATCCTTCACCTTGGCAGACAGTCCTACATAACAGGTGACATGAGCAGGCAGGAAGCACTTAGGGAGAAGGCTGGAGACGCTGGGAAGAACTAAATTAGTGAAGGAAACTTAATTATCTCGCCTCCAGCCTTCCCCTGGTCAGCACTGCAATTGAACACAGACAAAATTCAGCATTTTTATGGATGGACTACTTCAGCCTCAGAATGAGCCTTTTCTTTACCTTCTACCCAGAACTATATTGACCACACTTTCCCTTTATCTCTAGGTTTAGAAAGAGCAAGTATCACATTCCATTAAAATACAGGTATCTACGTCCTGTGGCTTTGAAGGCAGAGGGTGTTGCCTTTTTCTTACCAACCTAAGATGAAAAGAAACAAAGAACTGAGGGAATAAATTTTTCAGCAAGGTCAACTTGCTCATTTATCAATTAAAACACGGCTGGGCACCCCATGTCCCCCACTGGCTTTGTTCATACACACACATTGAAAGAGGAGGTCTGCAATCCTGAGACTAGACAGTGTTTGTTAAACCCTGGTTACATGTCAGGGATGGTAGTGCCAGCGGGTAATCCTAGCACTTGAAGACGGTAAGTATGAGTGCAGTCTGCTCATTGCTGAGTTCCAGGGCTAGACACTCACACACACACACACACACACACACACACACACACACACACACAGCCACCCCCCGTCCCCCCGTCCCCCGCCAAAAGTGAGGAAATAAATAAATAAGCATGCTTGTCGAAAAACAATGTGCTGAGGTCATTTCTGGAAATGATAACTCACTATGATAGAAGAGAAGGATGGATTGTCTTTGAGGCTGTACATTTACTTTTCAGTCTTTCAATCGTTTTACAACCCTTCTGACGTGGGAAGATCCTGGATGGAAGTTCCCTCTCATTCCCCCGCCTTCTCTCCCTTTGTTCTGCTCTATCTTTAGCTGTGAGCTAACATGGGCAGGGTCTATCTATGTATTGAAGATGTTCTCAAACTTTATCAGTGTGTTGGGAAGCTGCTGCCAAGCCCTGGCCTTGCTCCCACTGTGTTCTCAGCATGCCAGACACACGGTGGTACCACTGGGAGGCTTTTCGTGTGCTGCACTGATGTAGAGAAAGGCAGTAGAAAGGCCCACGGGAAGCCCAGGTGGGGGTCGGTGGAACCCCAAGCAATTTCTGGCCATCCCTTCTGAATTATACACTGGGCTAGTGTAGGACCTATTTCTGGCTCTTCCAGAATACACACCAGCAAAGTTGGCTCTGAAATCAGAGTGTCCCTTATTTGAGACAGTGTGTAGAATTTCTTAAAAAGAAAAAAAAAAACCCTCATACTATTTTCTCCCGATTTTACTGTAAGTTGAAAAATCCTCATATGTTCTAAGGCAAAACAAAACCCAAAAGTCCTAGTTCTGTCTGAATCCAAAGTGAAAATGAAAGCACTGATTATTTAAATCGGCATTGTGTTATGGGACTTGGTGTGTGGAACAGACTGCCCTGCAAACAAGTGTCTGGATAAACACACACCCTTGCAGGGTGATGTTCTCAGTATGTGCCTGTTTGCCAGCCTCTGTGTGCCGTTTTTATGTTACACACACACACACACACCACTGACCTGACATGCACATGCATTCAGACTGTAGCCCCAGTTCTCTGTGGATACTCAAGTGCAGTATTTATCTGTCTACAGATCCAACACTGTGCTTCTGTCTTCTGGTCTGCTCAGGGGGAATCACTCAGACCAATGCAATTTGCTCGATATTGGTCAGTTTGACTCCTGACCCTGTCTCTCGACAGCGTATCCTTGGCAACCCCAGCTGAGTGAAGGAGGGATGTGCTCATTGGCTCATCTATGGCCTTGCAAGGCTGCCTTCCACAACCTGGCTTCACAGGATGTGAGATGCAGTTATAAACACTTTCTGATCAGACTAGGATCTATCTGGGGAGAACCTCAGTGGGTCAGCCTTCCAAACACCTCACAGAGCTGATAGCCCAGGATGGGTTCCTTGCCCATGTTATGAAAGGTGAATTATTTTCCTTGCTGGTTTATTTTGGCAAAGAAGGATTAAAGTTTATGAAATGGATAAACTGATTCCAGATTGGAAGAAGAAAACAGAAAATGTAGGCAATGTCCTTTAGAAAATACCACACCAAGAGCTGGGGAAGTTGCTCAGAGGGTCAAGAGCTTGCTACTTAGACTTGAAGATCTAACTTCAGATCTCCAGCACCCCTTAAGTGCCAAGTAGGCATGGTGGCTGCCTATAATGCCAGCACCTGGGAGGGAAAGGTTGATTAGCTGGACTGACTGACTTGGAGAGCTCTAAGTTCAAGTGAGAATCCCTACCCCAAAGAATAAGGTGGAGAGCGTTTTCAGAATAGCTTGGTATCAACTCCTGGCATTGCACACATCCCCATATGCATGAACACATGCACCCCAACACAGTGTATCCCCACATTCAGAGGCAAAACAGATTGTGGGACACACACCCCTGACCAAGCCATTTGAGGAAGACAGGCAGGGAGGAGAAGAGGCGTGTGGGGAGTGGGGGAGGTTGTTCCTGTGCCAGCTGAGTACATTCTCCCTGGGAGAATGTAATACCTCCTCCCAAAGGTTGTCAGTGGATGTGACTCCACTGCCAGCAATAAGAGCAACCTCAGAAGGTCCCTGTGAGGTGTAGCTGCTGGTGGCAGGCAGGAACTAGAGAAGATTTCCTTTGCATTTAGAAAATCTAGCTGGTATTTCCTTGCTCCAAACACCATCGTGTTGACATTCTGCTGGACACAGACAATCCTCCCGTAAACCTGACGGCTGTTCCCTACCTGGGGACATCTGATGTACACACTGTGTTGGTACGAGAAGCAGCAGCGATGCTTACTGAGTCAGATCTTAAATAGCAACATGCACCCCAGATGTGTAATCCCAGAATCAACTTGCTGAATTCAAGATGGCCGTTTCTGTTCCCCACCTTTTCCACCCCAGGGCTCTTTGGCCTGGCCCACTGGTCTCCTGTCACAGAGGCACCTGGTATCTAGGAAGGAACTCTCCTTCTGTCCTGTGGGCAAAAGACAAGAGTACACACAGGCAGTATGAAGCTGTCCTGGAGTCATTGCACCCACGGGAGTCTGTGTGTGCACTGTGGTAGTTACTTTCCGTGATGCTGGGACAGAATGCCCAACAGACAGCTGAAGGACAGCTTACTTTGGTCCCTTGGTTTAAGGGTCTAGTCTCCATGGTGGAGAAGCTATAGCAGTGGGAACATGAGTCTCCTGATCACGTGACATCTGCAGTCACATCACAGAGATGTGAGGCTGGTGTCTGTTTTCATTTGGTCCTGGACCCCAGCCCATGGAATGGGGCCACCCACACTTAGGGTAGATCTTCCCACCTTAATGAATCTAATTAGAAGCTTTCTCCTGGACATGCCTAGAGGCTTGTCTTCTGGCGACTGCAGATCCTGTCAAATTAACAATCAATGTTAACCTGTGTGCACAAGCTACACTTTTTCTATGAGGTAAGAAAGAAGGACCACCTGTCCTGATACCATTTAATAATTGGCTTTCTTTAATCTCCAACCATAAATTCCAAAGGGGGAAAAGGCATTATGCCTACCCTCACTTCCAGGCACTCCCACAAACTGTCTTGAGGTACCAGAGCACTCTGTATTTTTCCTCCCCTTCCCCCTGGGCTGTTTGCTCTAACTTGGAATTTTCCACATGTTTGGTTTCTGCTTTCTAGTAACTCTAGCTTGAAAACGCTCTCATCTAGGCTTTTGTTGGCAACTGATTTCTGAGTGCCTTTGATCTCTGTACTCCATGAGACTGGCAGTATCCTTTATATGCCTTAGATGATCCAGCTTTGAGGGAATGAGACTGCCAACTTGTGTGATTGGCTGAGGCCAGGAGTGACATCATGAGACACTAAGCTTACCCTGGGAGTAGATGGCACTGGTTCTGACTTTCCTCAAGTCCCTGAGCCTGGCCAGGGTGGTAGAGGTCTAACCAGCCTGTCTGGTGACACTGTAATCATCTGTTCTTTCACCAAAACAAGCGACCTAGATGTGGTGGCACATACCTGTAACCACAGCACTCAAGAGACAGAGGATCAGGAGGTCAAGACCAGCGTCAGCTACACAAAGTTCTAGACCAGCCTTGACACTGTGAAACCTTCACTCAACCCACACACACACACACACACACACACACACACACACACACACACACCACACACTCACACACACACACACCACACACACACACACACACACCACACACATTGCAAAGCCAGAATTACATGCACTCTCGATGTATTTGCTTGGTGAATAAAGGACTTCTTGGGGATCAGGCGCCTGTGCTTGTGTTTCTGAGGGGCACACTTACCCAGTCATGTTTAGCTGAAGACTTGATGAGGAAGCCATGCACACCTCTCAGAATTTTTCTTATAAGTAAAGCCATGAGATTCAGAGTGAAGAAAAACATAATCTTTGTCCTCAAAGTGGATGTTTTTTTCAAAAATTTTCACTACAAACTGCACAGATCTTACTATTTCATTTATGTACCACTTTGGTATTTCTCTGAAATCTTGATATTGCTGATAAATTTATGCTGTTAAGGAAAACTCACACTGGAAAAAAAAGAAAGAAAGGAAGGATATGAAAGTAAGCATTGTGTGGCTGGTTCACATTTCTTTGAAAATAAAAGACTTTTAGTTAACGATCCATAATGTCAAAATTATCTTGCTTAAGGCTCTCTAAAACTTTTGATAAAATTCCATTGTGCACTCGAAATGACAGGACACATGGATAAAACCGCACTTCAGAGGAAGCCGCGTGAGTTTGTAACACACTTCTGTCCATAGAAACACTGTGGTTTGTTTGGTTTGTTTGGCTAGGGCTCAGTATGCAGCCTGTGCAGCTCAGGGTGGTCTGATGCTGATGACCCGCCTCTGTCAGCCTCCTGTGACCTGTCTCAGGGTCACCTGAGCCATCGCTTTCAAGGAGAGAGAGCCCAGATCTCGGGGTGCCCAGCACCACTACTCTCACTGAAGCACTGCTGGCGTATCACGTGACTACAGGAGCAGGGAAGAGCATGATTGGTGAGTTAACGCCAGGAGAGGGGCGGGCCGGGGGTGCTGTCCATTTCCCGTGCCCCGGTGTGATCAGCTGCCCTCCAGACTGAACTCAGGTCTGGACTAAAACACACTGTATGAAGCCCGTCCCTGGCTGTCCAGCCCACGTGGTGCCCTGTGGTGCTCGCTCTGGCTGTAGCACTTGACCACCAAGAAGCCTAGGACAAGGTGAGGGCGCATGAGGGGGGTGCCAGGGCAGAAGAGAAAGTAAGTAGATAAAATCCGTCCAGAACAGCGGAGAAGGAAGTTGAGCCAAAGGCTGCTTATGCCCACGCGTGGACAAGAAGCACCTCCCACCCTCCAGACTGTCTCAGTGAACCCAGAAGGCATGCTTGCTTCTGCAGTCACATAGGAACTCAGCTTTTACCCTTGGCCTCAAATCAAACACTACATTTTAATGTTGCATTTCAAAATCCCAAATTGTTCTGGGCTTCAAGTACTTGGCTTGGTGCTTTTAAAATACCACTATTTAGGAAATTCTCTATTTTCCACCTTATTCCTGATTGTTAGCCAAGTCCATAATTTTGAAGATGGGTGGAGGTGCGGTACTGTTAAGGCTCCACCTCCGTGGGGACCCAACACAGAACATCCTCCGTTGAGAAGCTGCCATGGAGCTCATGTCAGGGCTGCGAATACTCTCCTGTGGGCATGCTGAGCACTGAACAAGTGAAGGGGGTTCACAAGAGGACAGCAGGGAGTCTCCTGTGCAAGACCCCAGGCAGGCAAGCAGATGGGGACCTGCTCTGATGACATGCGATCAAAACGAAGCATCTTTATCCATCGGGAGAAAAAACTATCTTTTAAAAGAGTGGTTGACTTTGATTTACCACGATTTTACCTTGGTATGAAGGAGATTGTGTGCTTCGTATGGCGGTGTTCTCCACCTTTTGAGACAAGGCACGAACCGTGTGGCACATATGGGATCACCCAGCCCTCTTCACGCCCATCACTGTTGGCTGCCATTTCTTATTTGTGCACACAGCCCTCTCCACACTCATAAGGAAACCCCTAGGCAACTCCCATGTGAGCCTCCCCATGCTTACACTCTCTTTACATGCTCTAAGAAGATGCCTAATAAACACTTCCAAATAACATCCCCAAAAATACATGTCAGAGTGCAGAATGGTGTTTCTAGTGAGACCACTGTTCACCTTTTCCAGAAACTTAAATTCCTTGAACCTTTTAGGACTTGGTGATTTTTATGAATTGAGAAAATACTTCATTTTGTTTTGTTTTGCTTTTCGAGACAGGGTTTCTCTGTGTCGTTCTGATGCCTGTCCTGGATCTCGCTCTGTAGACACTTTATGTTCCAAAAGCTTATGTATGGCATGATGTGGCCATTGCCACAAAGAAATCAGATGAGCTGTGAGAACTAGCAGGGCAGGAGATGCTGAGTGGATAGGGTTACTAGTCTTGTATGGGGAGGGGAGAGTTAGCAGACCTCACCTGAGGCTCCAGTCCCTGTCTCCTGTCTGCCAGATGTATGTGGTCCTGTCCTTCAAGTATGCAAGGGGAAGGAGACTGATTGCTGTTGGAAATTCCAGTACAAGCTTTCAGGAAGCCAGCACCATGCTCGGAGTGGAGGGACTTCCCCATGATGCAGCTGTCCAGGCTGCCCATGCTCCAGTAAGTGACCTGGATACACTCACTGATTGTTCAATTACATGAAAGCAAATGAGGAGCAGAACGCCCCCCTTTGAAAATGAACACATTTCTGTTTTGCTGGCAATCATCTTGTACTTGCCCCATGCACCCCTGTGGAGCTCTGAATTCTGAGACTCTGTTACTCCCAAGTTGTCTGGTGATGAGCCCCAAGCAGCAGCGTGGTGGCTCCAGTACTGACAGAGCATCCACAGGCTGCAGAAACCATGTGTGCATCCCAGCCGTCAGAGCCAGGGGCAGAGTTCAGCGTGGCCAGACCCCTGCATTTCTCAAGAGAAACTGAAAATCCACACATTCAGATTAAAAATCCAGATTTTAACATGGTAACTGATTTTTGACATCACGTAAGGGAGAGGGGGCACTGCTGGTGTGACCCGAAGACTCCACTGTGAGCTCTGGGGTGCACACTGACCAGAGCCGCCCAGCTCAGCTGCAAAGAGCAGGCTTGTCCCTGGCTCTGAGTTTGGACTCAGTTCTCAAATGAGACCTAGGGGAAGGCTGGTTGTGCTGGCTTATGCAGGAAGTCGGTGTCCTTTCTTGAGACCCTGACCACCTGCAGGACACTAATGGGAGCCACAGTGATGCTGAACCTGGAGTGACCAAGAAAAAGACAGACTATGAAAGGCTCCCGGCCTCCCCTTCCTCCCTCCTCCTCCCTCCCCCTCCTTCCCTCCTCCCTCCCCTCCTCCCTCCCCTCCTCCCTTCCCCTCCTTTTCTTCCTCTGCTCTCTCCTTTTTCTTTCCCTCTCTTTCCGTCTCCCCTTTACTCATGCCTCTCTTATCCTCTCTCATTCACCCTCTCCTTCCTCCATCTCTTGCCCCATCTCCCCCTTCTCCTGCTCTTTGCCCTGTTCTTCTTCCTTCTCCCTCTCTCCTCTTCTCTTTTCCCTCCTCTCCCACCCCCTTGTGTTTTCCACATGTCTTCTTTATGAATTTCCCAGCTCCAGACTCTAACACACCCCTCAGGGATCCCTGAGATCCATGTGCTCCTAAGACCTTTGATACACCATCTCCACACAGTCTTGTTTCCTTAAAGTTTTGGTTAATTTTTTTAAGATGACAAATCCCTGACCCTTCCCCATGACTTCAATTTAGCTTAAAGAAAAAAGGCATATATAACTTCTTTAAATTAGAAAATGCTTTTATTTCACCTATCAATTTTTGAAGTGTGACCTAACCTAAAAAAGTATTCAGACTTGTTTTTATATCTAAACTTGTGGGCTGAATTTTTTACTCAGTATTCAGATTAAAAATTTTCAACTACTAACAAAATATGAATCTAACATATTGGGTTAATATAATGCATCATTATTATGTTGAGATAAAAGTTCGGTATCTATTAAGCATATGTCATGGCTCTATATATGGTGGAGAAAATGTCAGAATAATTAACTCTGATGTGAGTTACTCTGCATGCACATCTACAGCCTAATGTTACACATTACAGTTTAGAGAAAGTCTAAATTTGGTAACAGTTACAGTATTTTGTATTACTTTAGCTAACAGTAACAGCCAACAGGCTGTTCTTGGATTCAGTTCTTTGTTCTGTACTGTCCAAATGAATTTACAATAAAATAAGATTGCTCCTTACTGTTCTAACTTGTCTAGGAAGATTGAGCTGGGAGATTACCTTTTCATCAGCACACACACGCATTTTCTCTGCCGGCCATCCGGACACACACACAAAAACAAACTTGTAATGAGCGGGTACTTTATCAAGCCTTTTCTCCATCCTTCATTAAACGACAGAAAATTGCTCTTTGCTGCCTCAGTCAATTCGGCTTTCCTCCCAGAAACGCATTTGTTTCACACGCTGGCGCCGAATATTGCAGGGAGCTGCAGATTTTAAGTGACAAATTGTGCTTAAGTTTGTGCTGCTCTTGGAGCGTTTGGTTCTGGCCTGTTTGAAGTTCAGTTTTGTGTGCTTTTTGACTGAATGCACTGTCCTATACAGAGATGTTCTGTACTTCTCATGCCCAGGACAACTGGCCTCAGCGTATCTCCACGGCAAGCTCTCTGTGCTGTGTCCTCTCTCCCTCCCTCCCTCCACTGCCTGTGGAGCGGCCATTTCCTCAAAACGATCCCATGAAAGGTGTTGTGGTTTTGGTGCTTTACACTAAATGCACAAACAAGAAGAGGCAGGGCCCTTTCTTCCTCAAATCTTATGGAATTTACTCTCTGTCTCTCTCTCTGTCTCTCTCTCTCAATTGCATGTAAATGCAATGAAGGTGCAGGGATTTCTTCCTTCCTTCCTTCCTTCCTTCCTTCCTCCCTCCCTCCCTCCCTCCCTCCCTCCCTCCCTCCCTCCCTCCCTCCCTTCCTTCCTTCCTTTCTTCCTTCCTTTCTTCTTCATTTCTCATGACTTAAAACCTTAACAGATGAAAACTTCTGCGAAAAGATAGTTTTGTTTTTCCCCAGAGCTTTTCAGGTAAGGAAAACTTAAAAATAACAGACAGGGTGTGGCTTTGTAGGGAGCAGGAATGTGCACAGCTGTGATTAATGGACATGCCCCAGGTTCAGCATTCTGCTATCCGGAGTGTGGTGCTCGGCCTGGCTCCTTGGAACAGTTGTATGTGGCTGCACGTAATGAACATTTAAACCTATTCGGTCACTGCTGGACTTCTGTGGTGAGAGAGTGACCAGGTGATGCTGTCTGTGCGTCCTGCGTTCTGTGGACAGAAGGTGAGCCCCTCCAGCAGAGAACCTTTGCTGTACCTCTTGCTCTCCACCCAGACAAATGGAGCTGGGTTTCCGGACCCAGCCTCCAGCAGTCCTGCCCTTTAATTGCCATTTACATAGCAGAGAATCATTAATTTCTAATTCCCCTATTATTCACTCTCCTTAGTATGCTATGTGGATGTCTGGCTGGAGACGGCAAGAGAAATGTGAATTCCATGTTGCCCTACTCCTTACATTCTGTGTTTTCTTTTTGTGATGCTTTTTTGACCTTAACAGCCCACTCTTTACACACAGTGAGCTTAGGGCTCTTGTTGAGATATGATTTATGATGCTACATTAACCCTTCATTGACCTAGAAATGCCCTAATATTAAAACAGTTTGACACATAGAAAATCAAGAGCCCTTTTATTGAAAGTGCTATTGTCCGCATCATAAGTTTCCCCAATGCGATGGCACAGCCGCGCCATCAATTTCCTCCTGCTATTGAGCACTGTATTGAAGCGGTAATGGACAGACCCCTTTGTCATTTCTGTCCCAGTGACCAGGAAACAGCGCAGAGAGAGGCCCTCCCTCCGCATCACTCCAGGCCCTTCTAAATGACACGTCCGAGATCACAGGTCTGAGTTTAAAGGAAAGAGACATACTGCAGGCAGGGAGGGTGAATTGTACAGCACCCCTTTGTTTACATCGATGATCATAAGATTCCACGTATTTTCTCCCAAATTTCTTGCTGGGGAGTTCAATGAGATGAAGGAAAAACGTGGCGCCCCTCTCTCACATGTCGGACTGCAAGCAGGTGTGATTTCGGGGAAAGACTAAGGGTTTCTAAAGAGGCAGATGATTTAAATACATTCACATTTTGTTGACTAGTAAAGGAAGAATTGGAAATGCCTGGAGAGGCAGGTGTGTCGATGCTCGATATATGAAGCTAAGGGGCACATCAGATTATCCTATCTTCAAATATCAAGTTCACACAAAGTATTAGGGGCTCAGTTTCTTGCCCATACCTTAAAGGGATGTCCCCACAGCCTTGGACAATTACCTGTCTGACTGTTCGGACCTCTGAGAGCAGGGCCTCCAAATGCTGTGAATGGAGCTTGCTGCTGTATTCTGCTTGGAGCAGGATGCAGGACCCCACTTTAAACAAGTTATGACACAAAGACGAGTGATAGATGTAGTGAGCATTGAATAAACATGTCAAAGAAAGCACACTGTCAGAGGTCAGAGCCCGCAGTTTTCCACAGCAGCACGCTCAGCAAGACCAGGTTAGAAAGCAAAGGCTGGCTGTGTGAACGTGCGCGTGCTCACAGGATAGATCAGAGCTCTCTCCGCAGCTCAGGGGCAAGCATTCTAATTCCAGCCGGGGGCTTCCTGCATAAAGCCCTATGTGTATCTGCTTGGTCAGGGATCATATGCAAATGTACAGGGTGAGAGAGCACTTTAGGACCTCAGGCATGAAATTTAAAATTGAATCCTGTCAAATCATAGGAGCTCAAGTGTAATTCTTATCGTGTGGGTGACAGCGGGCTAATTAGTAATACCAGAGAGCATCACCCTTCACCCCTAAGGTCGAGAGCTGATGTACTCTGCCTTGTTTATTAGCTTAACACAAAGGGTCATTATGGTAATCCCACCCTCCACGGGGTTGGGCGGGTGCGTTTATTTATTTATTTATTTATTTATTTATTTATTTATTTATTTATTTATTTTTGACTCACTTTGATTCTGGGTAATAAATCTTCATGAATGAATGTGTTATGATCTATCCAATTTCAACAACCCTTTAATTAGTAGTTATAACCCCTCTATGAATACTTTTGTGCATGAAAGTTACCAAGCTGGTCATTCACAAAACCCTGCAAATCATTCTTCTCTTGCTTCCTGGTTAGAACAGGGATATAAGAAACACACACACCTCACAAGGACACACTTACACAGCGGAGAAGGAGGGAGGGAGGGACGGAGGGAAAGAGAGAGAGAGAGAGAGAGAGAGAGAGAGAGAGAGAGAGAGAGAGAGAGAGAGATCAGGATGAAGCACTCCGCTCAATTTCCTAATTATGGTTTCTGCTCAAAAATTAAAGTCTTGGAGTATAATTGCTCTATCATATATCTTCTGGCTAACCTTGTTTTTCTTGTATACTGTACTAACCTGTCTTGGCTCTCTTATAAGAGCTAAGTATTTCACTAAGGTCTTGCAATATTGAAAGAATCTATATTCTGAGAATTTGAAAACATGTCAGCCCACCTAAATTACATATTGATCAGGCTTAATTGCATGCCACCCATCAGTATTAGGTTTGAAAATTCATAAAAGAGAAATAATGTACTCTTTGTGGATGATTACTTCTGGGGCATTTAAATGAATTCCATCACTTAACCTGGGCTGAGACGGATTATTGAGCCTTGCCATGCAGCCGTTCAAACACCGATGCTGAAGAGCAGCTGTTTTCCAACTGTCAGAGAACAGCAGAGTGCAAACAATATAAATTTATATGGATTTTCTTTTAAGGAAAATAGCAAAGTAAAACATTAAAAGTAAACATTCATTTTTCAATTGCTCCCCGAGTCACCCTCCTCATTGTCTCCACATAGAAGCATTCATTTTTAATTCTTTTGGGATCCCAGGCACCCTTTTATTTCAAGTAGTAATTCACATCTTAATTAATATACAGTAATCAAAGAGATAAGCAACGATAAGTGCTTCTCAGCTTGGTTTTATTTGTTAAGGTTAATTTTTTATGTAAGTGTATAAAAGGATTTTAATGCTGACTTCTCTGGCTGATGAACCATTTAATTTTTGTAAAAAGGAAAAAAAATAACAAAGTCTTGTCTTAGCGGGACAAGCTCTCCCTCATAGCCACCCAAAGCCACCTCCTGGTGAAGGTCATGCTGGCTGGGAACCTGAGCTCATCACTTGTTATCAGGGTGTTTGCTGCATTTGGAAATTATGTCTGTTGGTATTGGTTGTGTTTTGAGAAATTGTGCTTATGTATGTTTGTTCTTTACAGATTATCAATACGAGGTAAAAAGAACCAGTTAAAAATCATTGGGCTTACTTGGGTAATAGTTTAAGAGCTACATTTTATTTAGACACTTTGGGGTAATAAATATCCGTGAGCATAATTAACTGTCTTTATCTCGTCCAGGCTGGAGATGCCATCTGCAGCCGCCCCACATTGTCTTCCCCTAATGTTAATGTCCACCTTTGCCTTGAGTGCAATCTCCCTCCTTGAGGCATGTCTCCAAATGGTGGCTTTTTACATGTCGCCACTGAGCAGACACATCATGTTGTCTCATCTCTGGTGCACACACAGAGTCGTGTTTTATTCCTCACAAAGCAAAGGTAACACTGGGTGAATGAACCCGCCTGACAGCTATGACTTCATTGTTTATTTGACTGAAATCACTGTGGCAGAAGGTAGAAAACAACAGTTCCCAGGAGGCAAGGGGCAGGTTATATCTTGAGTCCTCAATAAGGTCACAGTTGCATCAAGACCTCCAGGAGACTCAGTTTTCATGCCTAAGATAACTCAGCACTCAGGACCTTATGCGGATCCTTGTCTTTGTGCCTTTGGTGCATGATAAACATTGGCACCCAGTGGTGCTGGCTGCATATATGACCCTGAAAGTTTTAAGGACCCTTTAACCCATAGTACATAGGCGTGTGTATATTGCTGTTGTTGTATTGCTATGATGTCCTTAGAAGAAAATCAAGAGAAGGCAAATGAACACCAGAGGGTGGATTGTTTGCCAGGCTGTAGTCACAGTCACTTCCAACTATGGCCACTTTCCTCATATGGAAGTCAGATGTCAGCCATTCATCAGATGAAAATATGTAGTCGCTTAAAAATCTTCCTCAACAGGGGAGCCGGGGAGATGATTCAGGGGTAAAATGGCTTACCAGGCAAGCCTGACCAGTTCAATCCTCAGAACTCATGTAAAACATTCTGATTCAGTAGGATGTTTTACATCTGTAATTCCAGAACCCCTATAATAAAGGGAGGTGGAGACAGGAGAATCTTTTAGATGCTAGCTTAGAGTATGCGGTGTGGCAGAAACAAGAGAGACCCTGCCTCAAAAACAAGGTAGGAAGAGAGAAACAATTCCCAAGAGCTATCCTCTGTTCTCCTCACAAGTAATGTCACACACACACACACACACACCACTGAAAAATTACCCAATGTTGTATAAAAGGAAATCATCCCTGCATTGAAGACTTCCTGTCCATTATCTAACAACTCATGTTGAACTCACACCTATCTACCGTAATCACCCACTGGGTAAATTTCCTCCTGAGGTTACCTATAAAGCTCAGGAAGCCCTAGTGAAGGAAACCTCTGACTTTTCTTTTTAATCTTTTCCCCACAGGTTACCATTGTGTATGTGTATGTGTGTGTGTTGCTGGAGGACTTCTCTCCAGGTTCCCCAAGCCCCGCAGTCCCACAATCCACTTATAAAATAATCACTCAGACGCTTATATCACTTATAAACTGTATGGCCGTGGCAGGCTTCTTGCTAACTGTTCTTTTATCTTAAATTAACCCATTTTTATAAATCTATACCTTGCCACGTGGCTGGGGGCTTACCGGCGTCTTCACATGCTGCTTGTCCTGGCGGTGGCTGCAGTGTCTCTCCTCAGCCTTCCGCTTCCCAGAATTCTCCTCTCTCCTTGTCCCACCTACTTCCTGCCTGGCCACCTACTTCCTGCCTGGTCACTGGCCATCAGTGTTTTATTTATATAGAATGATATCCACAGCAAGTCAGTGGAGAACTTATCTTACTTTTGACCACCCAAAGTTAAATGTGCAACAGACCTTTCATGTAAATGTGAGGCTCACCCATCACGGGTAGAATATGAGGTGGCAATGTCATTACAATGAGCAGAGAGGTGGCACCAGGGAGGGACACAATCAAGCATTCTGAAGACCTAGGAGATGTTAGGGTGGCACTTAAGGAATTTCTACTTCAGGTGAATGACACATAAATAAAATAGAATCTGGATGTAAGGATGTATTCTACAAATTGTTGGTGACCTCAGTAAACAGAGTTGCAAATGAATGCAGAGTGAATGACATTCTGCTTCCCAAGGGGTTCAGATGACTGGGTATCAGTCCATAGGGATCATGCTCTGATAGGAAGCTGTCCTGGTTGTTAAGATGCTGGAGACAGAAACAGTGATGGAGATGGTGATTGCAGTGCTAACAATTTTGGAGCTTCAGGTAATGCTGGAAGCTTATGATGAACTGGATGATGATGAGGATGTTAGATGCAGTGATGGTGGTGGGGGTGGTCACAGTGGTGGTGCTAGCAATGAAGACAGTGGCTCTGGCAGCAGTGGTGTCAGTGGTGGTGATGGAGCTGGTAAAGATAGTGATTATGGATGTAATGATGCTGGTGCTGTGGTGATGTCAGAGGTAATGGGGACAGAAACTGCGTTAGTGATGAGGGTAATGGTAAATAGCTGTGGTTGATCCTGAATTGACTTTTATGGAAAAGTAATGTGAAGAACTTAAGCATCCAGGAGTAGGACCAGCATGTTAAAATAGTAAATGGAGTCTCATAAGAAAAAAAAAAAAAAAACTTTGATATAGACAGCCAACCTCCAAAAGAATCATTGACACCAAAATAGCTTGTAATGTTTATTTTTTAATTTTTCTAATCATCTTACAAAAGTGTAAAACATTCCATTTGTTGAGAGTCCACAGAAGAGTGAAAATAGTATGTGTCTTGATGCAAGGAGAACAGTTCAAAGTTGGACCTTAGTAGCCCTGTGACTGCAACCAAGCTCCTTGGCCAGCCTCACCCAGCTCTGCATTCCTCATTTGTAAAGTGTCAGCCTCAATAGTTTGGCCAAATTTATTGTCTGGGATAAAAGAAAAAAGATACAAATTATATCACCAGTGTTGTTCTTGATAAAAACTCCTCCATCAAATAAATTGGCTGTCGAATGTATCATGGACTGTGGATTTGGGGTTGCATATAGAAGTCATTGTATTTGTAGAGCTCTAAAAATTATGCTTATAACAACAGGGTAGGGGCATCAAACAGAGGGTGATATCTCACCTTGCGAAGTCCTATTTTCTGTATTGGACATGGTGCCTCTTAAAACTCACTGCTACCCTCAGAAGCTCCATCAAAGGCAAGAGTAGCTCATCAGTGAGGGAACTAAGTACCCTACTCGATAAAGTCATTGATGTTGCATGATAAAATAATACTCAAGCCAATGGGAGGAGTATGGTGCACAACTTTTTCCACTGGTATTTAATTTTACTTTCCTTGACTTCTATTCCACATTTGATTAGGAAAAAAAGGTGCTAATATGCAATTAGCATGGTTATTTAAATATATTCATTACAACATGCCAGTTAAAGTCAGCTTTTTTTGTATTATACATATTTTATTTAATAATGGCTTCTGGCATGTTGTAACAATTGCTGGTGAGAAGAGAGCCTCCAGTCAAGCTGCCTCCTGTACCTTCATCAGGGAATTCCTGAGATGCAGTTTTCATGAGTCGTCGCCCTTGCTGGAGGTGGCCTTCCCATGATGCAGCTGTCTTTGAGTAACCCATGTTTCTGTAAGTAACTCAAATAAGCTTATCATTGGTTAACTAATCTTGATTTGGATGGAATCATTTCTGTCTGCCAAGGTGCCTACCTGGCACGACTGGACGTTTGCTCCTCCTCAGGAAAAGTAGCAGAAGAGGGAGGAGGCTCACCAGAAAATATTATGAGATCAAATGCCTGAGCTAGAAGACATTAAAAAGCAGCACAGGAATGCCCAACTGAGTGTGACTGCCCTCCACCACTTTGAATGGGCTAGGGAATGAGAGCTCAGATTTCCCCAGCCAGTGTTACTATTCCTTCTGGATGGGGACTGCAAGGCTAATGTGGGCAGAGAATAATTTCGTAAATGAACTGCATCCTAAGACAGACAGTGTTATTCTTTACAAGTAAGTCATGTTCTTTGCAGAAGTCACCAAACCAAGTGTTGCATGATTATGATAAAAAAAATTATTGAATTGTGATATGGTTGTGAAAGTTGATACAAGAGTGTTTGAGATTTTGTGAGTCAACATAAATGTGGTCAAAGGTTTGGAGTTCAGGGAAGTGCTCAATCTCCCAGCCACATGTTCTGATCCCCGTGTACTGACTATCTCTTCAGTGGGGAGTCTGCAGTTACAATTCTTTATCTAGTATGCAAATCATTTGTTCCTTAGTACCTGGGGCTTTGCAAAGCCTGCAGATGTCCCCGTGTGAGTTAGAGTGACAAAATTACAGCTTGTCCAAAGCAGACCTCCCCATTGTCTCTCATGAGTTCTGAGATGCCTAATGCCTTCAGTATGCCATGAGCCCCTCTTCTGGGTGGCTTGCTTTGGGGATGTTCTCTGCCCTCTAACCAGTGACCACACAGCACCAGCCCTGAGTCTCTGACCACTGTCTGTTCCTGCACAGCCCACAATGGAGGACCACTGCAAGACTTGAATGAAATAAACTAAAGGAAATAGCCTATTATTTATTTATAATTATAAATGCACTTAATTATTAAAATACCATTTAATAGAAGTCAATTTGAGTTAACTTGGCTAATTTAAAAATCACCACAGATTGTGTATACTTCTGTTGTGGTTTGGATCTGAAATGCTCCACCAAGGTCCCTGTGTGGGAAGGCTTGTCCCTAGGGTACTGCAATGCTCAAAGTGGAGCCTCTGTGAAGACTGGATCCATATATGGATATATAATCCATATATGGATGCAAAATTGAATGGAAAATGGAGGACATGGAGCCTAACTTGAGAAAGTAGGTCAGTAGGGGCTTTAGTCTTCTCACAGCCCCTTCCTCTCTTGACTTCTGTCTCCCAGCCATCATGAGATCAGCCTCTTCACCCTGGTGTATGCTCCCAGGTCGGCAGTCTCGCCAGGCATAGACCCAGAACCAATGGAGCCAAGTGAGTCCAAAAACTGGCAGTTCTGAACCCATCATTCAAAACAAATCCTTCCACTTTTACAGAGCTCCTCTCAGATGTTTGGGACAGAAATGGAAATGTGACTCACCTGGCCTCTTCTGGATTCCATAGTGCCCCACAATATCATATGTGAGAGTCTCCAGCCCCGATAGGTTAGAGTGTGACCTTGCTTAGACATGAGGTCCTCGGAAAGAGAGGGGGTGCATATAAACTGAGTCGTTGCGCTAGGTTGCTGTCACTGTTGCTTCCACAGAAGAGGGGACAAACCAGAGACAACCAGAGACTGAATGACCCAAAGGACGAGAGTGAGGGGAACATCAAAGAAGGCAGTAACTGTAGCAAAGGCATCTGGGCGAGTCCTCCTCCAAAGAGGCCTTCGGAACTCTCCGGAGTTCCCCAAGCCATAGAGTTTCTTCCTCGTAACAAGGCATGCCCTGCTTTGTGATATGAACAGACTGCCCACATTTAGTAAGACATGCAGAACACTGGAAATCAGAAGTGGAAAAGTATAAACAAATATCACAGCTCCAGAGCCTGAGCATTCTGCAGCTTTCTAGGGAAGCTTTTTCGACTTTTGTAGACACAGGGTCTCTTCAACTACTGTGAGCATTCCATAATCTGTCTGAAAAGTCTAAGTTGTTCTTTAACTTTGTTTTGGAGAGCATATTTAAGGGGTGTGTGTGTAATGCGTAACTGTTCCCACTTTGACCTGGAAGTACTACCCCCAGTGAGGCTTCCATTAACTATCACGCCTACATATGGCCTGTCCTGGAGGTGGGGTCAAGACAGGAGCCCTTAAGACCCAAGATCCAGATGTGCTGGTTCTCTTGGTTCCTGGTGATCCTGGATGCTGGATGGTAGACCAAGAAGAGTTCTCTAGAGAACACTGCTGGACTGTACTTCACCTCTCCTGGATCCTGTAACCTATCCCTTTACTTGTTGTAAGTTACCCACAAATAAACCTCCCTTTTAGCTACGTGGAGTTGCCTTAATAAATCCCCCATTAGGTGTGTGTGTGTGTGTGTGTGTGTGTGTGTGTGTGTGTGTGTGTGTGATATGTGTAAATCTGAATCTCTGGGAGTACACACACACACACACACACACACACACACACACACATCCCTCTTATTTACTCCCCTACAATTTTCTTTAGAGATCTATTGATTCTGGCCACTTATTCCCACTTATATTTCAGCGTCGGGATTTATCAGCTTTGGTCTCAAAGGTGCATTTGTTCAGCCTACATAAAAATCTCCTGGCTTTGTCAAGACACTTTAGTACTGTTCAGGAAAGAGAAAGTACCTATGGGCTGGGTGCGATTGTTCCATAGCATGGACAGATTTGTTTGCTTTCAGTTTGGGAACATCTGTGTTCTGTGATTCACAAATGTTTGTTTCCTGGATATCTGGTGTGACTGGGTGACATACCTCACTTATGTTTCTCCAAGGCCCCACATAATGTGACTGCAGGGTCATGACCCCAGGTTCAGTCTGTGTGCATGTGAAGAGTACTGTGTTTCCAGAGTATAGCCTGGTCCTCTCTGCTGGGTCCCCTGTGCATGCATCTGTAGAGAACCCTGCCATCTGTCCCAGCTACCCTGTCACAGGCCAGACCACACTCGACAGAGAAGAATTGCACTCACCGATCCTTGTCCTGCCTTATGCAGCTGTAGATGCCTCTGTTTCTGCTCTGTTTCTGCTGAACAAACCTATGTCTGCTTTACACCTCCCAGAACTTCCTCCTCTTCCTCCTGCTTTAACTACTGGATATTTCTTGAGTCCACTTAAGTCACATTTGAGGCGGATCTGACTCTGTGTATGCAAAAGTCTATAGATACTATTGGAAGACAGAGCAATAAAGAATTTAGCAACTTTAAAAACATATTCAGTATTCAAAACCAAGCAGCATATTTGTACGTCATACATGGATTTCTGATTAAAAACAGGAGTACACGATATGATGTGTGTGTATGTGTGTGTGTGTGTGTATGTGTGGGTGGGTGTGAGTGTGTGTGTATTTGTGTGGTGTGTGAATGTGTGGTGTGTGTTTGCATGTATGGTGTGGTGTATGTATGTGTATGGTGTGGTATATATGTGTGTGTGTCTATGTCTGTATGTATATAACTGTGGGCTGTGTGTGTGTGTGCGCGCGCGCGTGTGTGTGTGTGTGTGTGTGTGTGTGTGTGTGTGTGTGTGTGTGTGTGTTACTGGAGTCTCAGTCCACAGCCTTATGCACACAAAGCAAGTGCTCCAGCAATAAGCAAACCAAGCTCTTCACTTTCTTTTTATTTTGAGGCAGTCTCCATGAGTTTCCCAGGCTAGTCTTGAACTTGTAATCTTCCTTTACTTTACTTGAGTTCTGGGATCCCGGGCCTGGGTGGAACATGAAGTTTAAAGTGTGGCTATTGCTATTACTCAACCTTTGAAAAATCTCGTGTGGAAAAAAGGCTGGGGAGACTTGGTGTGATTAACTTCATTTGGGGATGCACAGATGTGAGGTGTAGCTTGGGAACTGAGCGGGTGCTCCTATACATTGATCCACAGCTTCTGTAGTGACTATTCCAGAGAGAGCCGACTGGAGAAACGGCTCGGTGTGGGATAAAAAAAGCATCGATTCCTCCTTCCGAGGACAGACAAAGCGCTCTCGATGACAGAGTGGTCTTGTTATATTCTAAGCACATTAGATGGAATGGGGTGTAAACGCCTTTGCAGGCGAATTAAACTTCTCGCTCACCGCTCACATGGCTCTCACACTCTCTGGTGATGGTTTTGGTAGCCAGGCGACATCTGTTTAATGGGGCCCATTCTGCATCCAGCTGGCACACTGTGCCTGTGAGCGAGTGAAATCTATCTTGGTGAGGAAGGGAAGCTCACAATGAACTTCTCTGCCTTTTGTTCACTCTTGCTCAGAAACTGCCTCAGTTAGGGTCTATCTTGGTGAATGACTCATGATTCATGGGTAAGAATGCTCTGGAACCCTACATGTCAGTAGACTTCTCTGTTTGGGCACAACAACTTTGAAGCTTAAGAATTAGTTCATAGGCTGCAAATTTGTCCCAAAGAGATAAAGCTATAATTACTAACAATAAACTTTTCCTGGCTTTTTGTAAAATTCAGTGGTGGCCAAAGAAATAAGTCTGAGAGCATCGTGGCATGGGAAAGAAATGTGAGAGATCTTCTAGAGTCCTATACCACCACACTGGGTGGGTTTTGATTTCCTCCCACTCAGCCAATGGTCGGAAGGATCTCCTGTCCTAATCACTAATGATGATGGCCAGCACACAAGGACCCAGGCAGTTGAATATGGTAACCTTGGTGAGTCACGGTAACTCAGGTTAGGATGGCAGCTCTTCCCCATGAGACCCACTAGGGCTGTTTCTGAAGTGGCAGGAGACAGCAGAACATGGGAGAAGGGGACAGAAGGATGTTCTGCCCCCTGGTTCCTCTAAAGGGGCTGGGTAGGCTGGTGGAAGATTGTACTCACTATCCGGGAAGTGAGAACCTATGGGTGATGGGTCACCAGCTGGGTGAGAGTGCATCTTATGGGAACAATTGAGCTTAGGACACTGGGAGCTGTGAGACTCAGGAATGTCAAAGCAATGCCCAGAATACTATGGTTCATGACGCAAATACAACCATTCCTGCCTTTGGGTTCCGTAAGGGCATGGTCTACAGATAT
Source organism: Peromyscus leucopus (assembly GCF_004664715.2). Classification (NCBI taxonomy): domain Eukaryota; kingdom Metazoa; phylum Chordata; class Mammalia; order Rodentia; family Cricetidae; genus Peromyscus; species Peromyscus leucopus. The sequence goes on along the minus strand of NC_051079.1, from coordinate 69,385,090 downwards.
TCACACATAGGTGCTCCATTCCTCTCTCACATAACCTGGATTCTCCCTCCCCCACCACACTCAGATTCCACCTGTGCCCAGGAGTCCTTGGAGAAACCATTTCCAAAATACTTATTGAAATCAGTGAAGAAGAAGAGAAAAAAGATGTCCGATGTCCATGGGGAACTGGGCCTTGTGAACTGATTCCTGTAGTGTGAAGCCGTGATAAAACAGGAAAATGGGTCCACTGCTCTTCTCTCCAGGGGGCTATCAAATCTTCATTTCATTCATAACTCTGAAAGCCAGTCACCTGAGTTGGACATGGTGGCTCATTCCTGTGATCCCAGTGCTTGGGAGGTTTATGACTGCCGCATGTCAGCCAGGGCTAGAGACTAAGACCCTACCTCAAAAACAACAACAACAACAAAATTGTTCATCTAACTGCACAATTCACATTAGTTCTGCTGGGCTCAATGGCATGTTATTCTTCTGAGTTCTAGCTTTGCTGTGGTGTATTGGACCCAACAGGCCTCACTGTAGATTCTGGATAGTCTGAATTGAATCTATCACCAAACTCCCACAAGTTAGTACCATTGAATTATGGATAAAAGCATGGCTATAAGGTATTTTTTAGAAATGAATAATAAAAATGAATGTAAGTGCCCAGTGCATATCTATTCATAGCAACCGCCATTTTTAGTAAGACAAATGATGCCACTTGTATGTTATTGTATTTACTATGCATTAAAGTCAATTATCTAGTTAGTAAACTTAAAAATAGCATTATAAAACTTATCCTCCTCTTATATTTACTGATCTTCTGTACAAAAGCCCTTGGTGACAAACTTGAATTTCATTGTGACCTACTGCTCTGCTGGAGTGATCACAATGTCAAACCTAATGCAGTCAGTGAGCAGCACACTTTAGGCTCCTCTGATGCCCACAGGCCAGTTTCAAGGCATGGCGTTATTTGCTGAAAGGATCAAGTCATTCTTTCTTTGCCTAGGCAGGTCATAGACAGGGACAGATTTCAGTTAGTAATTCTGTGACATCCTGGACATCTCTGGACCACTTGAAGCTTCACACACTCATCTCCAACAAGAACTCACTATTCCTTTGTGGGGCAGGGGTGTCATACACATTGTGTGAGTATATGGCGTGGTTATTTTCAAAGATTCACTACTAAGGGATTCAGAGATACGGGCTTATTTAATAATACCTCAGAGGAGGATGGGTTGTGGGGTAGATAATGCTGTTGGGATTTCTCCCTCTACCTGATTCTAAAGGTGGAACTTGAGGAAGCTAACAAGGAAGACCGTAGCAATGCCAGCCACAAATTCTAGTCCCTGGTTGCATCCTCTCCAGGTAGTTATGTAGAGTGATCAGTGTTTACTTAAATACAGAATTTAAGAAATGTTTGATGGGTATGTGTACCAAATATACCTTTCTTATATTTACTCTCAAACATTCTTTTTAACATAAAATACATATTTTATGAAAAAAACTCTGTCTATAACTGACATCATCAATACAACTCCACCCAATATAATAAGCACATAATTGCCAGATTATTTTTCCACATTCATGTCCACTTTTGTTCAAATTACTTAGTGAAGGCCAATGAGCATTCTCTAGCACTTAATTTCCAAGATAAATTCTGTAAAGGAGGCCTCACTGAAGGACAAGGTTTTGTCTCCAAATGTGAAGCCAGTGGTAATGAACTTGGTGATCCTCCAAGGCCCTCTGTGAAAGCATCTTAAATTAATCTGTATTTTACCTTCATTTTTCCTGTAAGTCCTGAATGGATAGAATCATGTTTCCCAGGGACAGTACTGAGTGGTAAATGAGGAGCTCTGTCCCTTAGAGCCGAGTAACCCAACATCTCCCTTCCCATCTCTTAGCTCAGTGTCCTGGTCTGTGAGAATAGGAATAGGAATGTTTATGACCAGGGCATGGCCTTGCACAGCTTCTTGTCTCCATATTGCGGTCCTGTGTGTCCTTCATCACCTTCAGTAGAGAGTCGTGAGAATCAGGGACTGTATGTTTTGGAGTTAGGTTAGTTTTAATCATTAACTTGATATCACCTAATGTCATCTGAAAGGAAATACATGACTGAGAAAAGGCCTAGATCAGACAGATCTGTGACCATGACTATGGGGAGATTGACTTTATTGTCATGTGATGTAGGGGCACAGTCCACTGCGGGTGACACCATTCTTGGGCACACAGCCTGAGCTGTATAAGAAAATGAGGTAAGCCAAATCTAGTGAACAAGCAAGACAGAAAGCAGCGTTCCACCATGGTTTCTGCCTCAAGTTCCTCCTTGAGTTTCCACCCTGACTTCCCTCAGTCATGGACTGGGGCATGTAAGTGGAGTTAGCCCCTTCTTCCCTCAGGTTCCTTTTGCTCAGAATATTTCATCTCAGCAGCAGGATGAAGCTAGAACACTCACCCCGCCCCTCTGCAGTCACGTGGCTAGCCTTTATGTCACCCGCTAGAGAAAGCTAAGGTGCCAGATTGTTTGCATGTTTCATGCTGTTTCTAAGCTATGTGTGTTCAGAGATAAAAAAGAAAACATTTAGAAAAGCAGTTTCCACTGGACCCATCATCACTCGTGGGAAGAACATGTCAGTTCACATTGCCATACGTCTTAGGCATCAGCCATTTTTAATTTCACAGAACTGACCTCACTCACAATTATTAAAGATGTTTATTTCTTGAGACCCTAGCAGAAGGAGTGTGTGTGTGTGTGTGTGTGTGTGTGTGTGTGCATGTATAAGTCAGAGGTCAACTTGATCTTCAATCACTCTTCACCTAATTTTTGAGACAGAACAGAATCTCTCTTTGAACACTGAACCCACAACTTGCCAATTCAATAGCCATCTGGCCAGCAAGTCTCCAGGGTCCATCTGTTTGTCTTCCCAGTGCTGGGATTACAAGCACATGCTACTGCGCCTGGCTTTTTGGTATGGGTTCTGGGGACAAACTCCAGATTCTCAAGCCTGCATAGCAAGCACATTACTGACTGAGCCATCTCCTGTGAGAGCGTTTTTAAAGCTGTTTAGAGATAGACCACTAACACGAGATTAGCAAGGCAAATAGACATTAAAGCGGAAGTAGCAAAGAAAAAAATCAAATGGGATTAGAAATATTTCAAAATATTGTTTTTTTCACCAACTCTGAGCATTTCATCTGTAATGTGAGACATTGCTCTTTTGTGAAAACAATGAATGAACCATGTATCAAAATAAATGCAGCAGGATCCAGGGGTGTACAGAGGTGGGGCCAGACACTGTCTGTAACTTCCAGTGGGATCCAGGGATGTACAGACACTGCAACTTCCAGAAGCTGAAGTGTGAACAAAGATGAAGGAAGTACTTGGGGTCAGACATAAACCAGGCACATGGTGGCTGATTAATGTTGAACAGGATGTATAAAGAGGCATAGGAATATAAAGTCTTTAAAATGGGGGAAATTAATGAGCTTGGTTGTGAATTTCGATGGGTAAAACAATGCTTGGCCCTGCTTATCACTGGCCAAGAATAGTTAAATCATGTGGAGTAACATTAAATAACAGGTCCTGTAGCTGGTCCCCCCGGATTATGATGAAAGGGCACATTTGGCCTAAGCCTGAAGTCTGGTTCAGGAATTTCTATTTGGGATTCTGTTTTAAGTCATGACATTGGTGTGTGTGGAGGCCAGAGGTCAACCTTGCACGTTACCCTCCGGAAGTGTACCTGGTTTCATGGGACAGGGTATTTCACTGGGCTGAGAGGCAATGCTCGCCAATTAGACTAGGCTTCCTGGCCTGTGAGCCCTAAAGGTCCTCCTGTCTCTACTTCCACAGCACTGGTATTATAAGTAAAGGCTATAATATGTTTTTCATGTTTTCTTCTGCCATGGTTAGGAAATGGTCCTGGTACCTCCTCCTCCTCCTTGCTGTTCACGTTTGGAATCCATACCTGATGTGGCTGGTGCTCAGTTCAAGAAGGGGAAAATCTGAAATGTGCAATATAGTATTTCATGACAAGTGCCACGGTGGTCCGGTGTTAAATAGAACCTCCTACTGTAAAGTGTTAAGTCTTCATGTGGCTGTGAGAGGAAATCACACAATAAGAAGAACTCCAAGAGAAGACAAGGAATGGGGAAGGTAGAAAGTAAAGTTCATGCAACAAATTCTGTGTGTCATGTACATTAAACATGTACAAATACAGTCTATTGGAGTCTTACAGAGAGCTGAAAAGGCCGAGATGATTTCTAAGGCAAACAGAAGAGTTCCATTACTGAACTTGGAGGACCCACATTTGACCACAGTCTTGGTGTCATGGTCTGAATGTCAGTTACATCTTTGTTACATGTGCATACATGTTGACTTTTCTAAAGCCACTGAAATGAGAGTATGAAAATGAATATACAAGGATAGATAGAGAGATGGATGGTGGACAGAGGACAGACAGCAAGCCAAAAAAGTTTTATTTCTTTGTTTCCAAAACATTAAAAGACATTAATCATCAGTTCATCATCACATATCACCAAGTGATATACTTTTGATGATGCTTCACTGGGAAATTCTTTTCAAAGAACAGAATGGTATGACCAGTGAACCTTCTCTTGCCATCTGAAAATGGGGCAATTGCACCGTAGACTCTCAATGTCACGAGAAGAGAGGACATGGATAATTGATGGCAGTGTCTTTCTCTTCCCTGATTCACCACAAGTAACTTGAAGGCATTTGTTTTATAAATTAGCAGTTCAAAAATTCAAAGATAGCTCAGTGTTAGTGCTCTTGCCTAGAAGGCATGTCCTGAGCCTCATCCTCAGTACCAGCCCCAACACACAGACGTGAAATCTGGGGTTAGAGGGATCAAGAGAACTGCTCTTGAGTAAAAACAAGAGAGAGACATCCATCATTCCTCACACCACATGGAAGTCAAAGCCACATCTAAATTTCTCAGCCTGTCCACACCCTCTATGTGGTGCCAGGACAGTCACCTCCTCCTCCATGTGCTGCTGACTTCCCTCTACCCTCTCTGTCCCCACAGCCTTCATTACTTTATTGTAGCTTTTAGCAGTGGTGAAGCAGCCATTAGAGATAAATGATCCCCTTAAATCGACCTCTCTTGTTTTCATACTCAATGAGTAGCCATCTTTGAAGGAGTGGGTCTTGTTAGGTACAGCCCGAGGTGTGCAGAAACTCCCTCTGAGAGACGATGACAATGGGTGCATTTCAGAGGATAGGGTGCCCACCGAAGACAGGGATCTGCATCCCAAAAGTGTCACATTTGGACTTGGACACACCCAACAGAGCATATAAAGGAAAGGAAGATGGGCAGGTAAAGTGAACCCTTATAAGAGAGCAGAGGAACCTCCCTGTCTCTTCCTTCATGTGTCTATTGTCAGGGTAGAATGTTTTCTGATGGATCCACACACCAACCACATGTAATCACACATGCACACACACAGGCATGTATGCACACATAAGTGGACATGCATCTGCACATACACAACATATTCACAGGCACATACAGTAGTCAATTTTTTCTCCTTTAGATAGACTTAGCTTTCTCTGAAAGATTGATGAAAGTGACAGAATCTGGATTTTGAAAGACAAGAAATCCCTCTTCTCAGTGACTCCTGTCTGCTACAGTGAAGACCTGTCTATGAATCAGTGGTCAATGTACATGTATGGAGCTGAAGCCACAGCAGGAGACACCACCCATATCTCTCTTCCTCATATTCAGCGGCGGCTTCCTCTACTGGATACAAAGGGTTCCCTTTCTTTTCTGAATTTTCTTCCTTTTCTGGATTATTTTCTTTATTTTCCTTTTCTTTATTCTTTTCTTTCTTCTTTTTAGGCCTACTTAAGTTCTCCCCTTTAGAGTCTGATTCTGATAGACTATCCTGGTGTTTGCTTAATGCTTTGCGTCCCTCTCTAATAATCATAAGAAGGAACACGAAAGCAAACACAAGCGGATTAATCCCAGCAATCAGCATACCTGGAGAACTTACTGACGTCACCGTTTCTGGAGAACTTACCTGGAGAACTGTGAGCAGTTTCCAGACTGCAGGCCAGGGGAGCAAAGAGCTGAAGGGTGACCTATAGCCATCTCTTCTCTATATTACTCTTTCCCTTTCAAAACCGACAGAACTTGTCTCCTTGGGAAGTAAGTCTATGAAGGGTGACTTTGGACAGCTTAAGGAGAGATGCAAGAGTATCCAACAATAAATGTCACCTTCGGTTTCTTGGATGTGGTCTTTATACTCACACATGACTTACCGACCCTTGGAAGATAGTGTGCTAGGTTCTCCAGTGTGTCTACCTGCTTTTCAGGAACAGAAAGAAGGAGGCTGATGGTGCAACCCCAGCATCAATGCACATCCTAGGACTGGAGAACCACAGATCATCTGATTGGTCACTGTTACCACGTGATGGAGAGCAGGGAGCACAGTGGTTAGTAGAAACAATACCTTGACTTCACGACCTTCGAACAGATGGACTTTCACACACACACACACACACACACACAAACAAAAATTTTCCACACATACATCACATACCATATGGATTCACAAGTATATCATACACATAATATAGCACACATCATACACACAGATATACAAATATGCTGCACATACACTCCACACACATGTCAAATCTAAAGGCATACACATATGCATTACACATGCTTACTTCACACACACACACACACACACACACACACACACACACACACAATCCTCTAGTGACATGGCAGGTGTCCCTTCATTTTGAATAATTCACCACATGTATCAAAACCTTTACAATGGTGTGGGTCCTTTGACCCCAAAATTCCTCTTGGAGGACTATCGTGCAAGCAGATATTTGAAAAATGGGCCCCTAATCCAGGCAGAAGGTTGCTGTCTACAACATGGTCCATAAGAGTCAAATACTGGCAAGGCAAGCCCTACATGTCTCCATGACTGTTTGCAAGATCGGGCCACTATCAACCTGATGGCATGGGATTCCTGTGCCCTCAACACAGTCTTTGTGACTAATAAGTGAAATACATTGTGATTTAACATGTGCATATAGTTTCTCTTTGGTAATCATATATCCACTTTATATTCAAGAACACCCACAAAACATTTCCTACTTGAAGGCATCCAAGGAGCTATATAGCATGCATCAGCCTTGTGTATAACCCAGCACCTGACACCCACTAAGTCAGTGGAAAATATCCTACTGTGTGCCAACTTAGATTCCTTGCACCTCTTCATCATTCGAGAGCTGAACAACTGACTCATCTCAGGAGACTTTCCCTGGGGCTGGGGAATCCCTGGTACAAGAACATGGGCCTTCAGACCTGCCTCCCTCAGTCAGTCCATGTTCAGGAGACTGTCGTGTCAGAGAGGATGTGTACTCTGTCTCTGAGTCCCACAGACCTGGCCTGATGCCCTCCCTAGGAGAATGTGGGTGTTGCACACTCCAGAGCTGTGTTTTCTAATTGCAGAGACCATTTATATCGATTAGCTTAGGTAACAGACATTTGGCAGGTGCATGTAAAGGAGTTGATTGGAGTTTCTTTGAGGGGAGATTATTTTTTATAAGCCATCATTTGCAAAAACAGGACACTGGAGTTTCTTTGGTCAATGGCAACCATTATAATTTCAAGCCCATGCAATTTGCTTCCAAATCTCATTACAGTGCCACGTGAAATGAGTGATCCGTGGAATGGATCATTTACTCACCTTGGAGCGGGACAGAAGCATGGCCGCACACATGTGTGGAATTTGAAAGCCTCTTTCAGAATCAAATTTGCCTTTCAGAAATTGAAATCTCTTTAACTAAACTCATTTCATTTTTTTTTTTTTTTTTTTTTTTTGTAAAGGGCAGCCATTCTGAGACAGTGCCAGCCAGTTCCAGATTTTCATAGCTCTGTTTTTCCATCCCAGCTTGTTTCCCAGAGTGAGCTCCCTGGAGAAATTGAGTGTGATTCTAAGCACCCTTGTGGCTGCCTTTATGATGGCATATGATAGAAAAGTTGTTGGATGTGTGTGTGTGTGTGTGTGTGTGTGTGTGTGTGTGTTTATGCACATATGTGTTAAATTTGTGTGGATGACACACATGTTAAGTACAGATGAGTGTGCAAGAGGAGGCTGGGTATCTGCAGATCTCTTTCTTGGGTGCTCTCTGCCTTATTTTTTAAAACACAGTTTCTCACTGCAGCTGTGGCTTGCTGTTCAGTATACTGGCTCCAGGGATCCTTCCTTGTCCACGTTACGGCACTGGGACTCGAGGCAGGCACTGCCATACCCCGTTTTTAGATGTGTTACAGTGTGGACCCGGGACTCGAGGCAGGCACTGCCATACCCCGTTTTTACATGTGTTACGGTGTGGACCTGGGTTCTCATGCTTGTGTGGCCAGTTTTTACCCTCTGAACCTTCTCCACAGGTGTAGTTGGGTTTTTCTCCGTCTATTAGTTCCATAGTGACTGTCGTGGGGTCCATGGTGAGAAAGCTTCCCGAGTCCAGGCTCTGCCAGGCTGCATGGCTTCTTCCGTAGGCACCAGAGTATCTCTGGGTTCAGATGGGCGGGATTCACTCGCTAGTGTTGTTGTAGAAGCGGCTTCTGCTCCTGTGTGGGGAGACCTTGGGAAAATCACACCTGTAAGGGTTATGATAGTGCATAGGGCCTTGTGAATTTTAATAGCATTTTCTTGTCAGGAAGGACAGGAGAAAACACATGGTATATTATTATAAGGAATATTTTTAGCTTTCCAAATGTGTAAAATAATGGTAGAAGTTGGCTATAGACACAGACAATTTTAAAGCTTTGTTAAATACATTAATTTCTGAAAATGTGGAGCTGGACCTATTTCTCTCTCTCTCTCTCTCTCTCTCTCTCTCTCTCTCTCCCCTGAATGCACACTCATACACACACACACACACACACACACACACACACACACACACACACACGCACATAGAAGGATAGGTTAGAAGAGGAAGCTGAAGAGTGGAGGTGATGGATAGATAGGAAGAGGGAGAATTAAGTAAAGTATATTTATATTTGAAAATTTCTTAAGATACTTTAGGTTTTGTTTGATAATTTAAAAAATTAATTAAGAAACACACAAATTAGCGTATATGGATGTTTTAATTTAGGTAGCTTTAGAGAATTTTAATTTCAGTTGTATTGGTAATATGAGAAGGAAAAGAAGCTCATCTTTTCATCTCAAACACTCTTTGAGCTTTTAATT
>NC_051079.1:69363371-69370871 GCF_004664715.2 Peromyscus leucopus | reverse complement strand
ACAGGACAGTAGACTTGGCCTCACTTTAAGTCAGGAGTGCCTCTGATGCATTGCAACCAGTGTGTCACTTTACAGACATCTTCAGAAAAAGATAAAACACAACATAATGATTAGGTGGCAACAGGATGCAACCCGCTGCCCAGACAGCACAGTGGTGATGCTTCAAGTGTGGCCAGCTTAGACTCAGGAGTGTGGCACTTGAGTCAACCCCAAGGTTCCTTCTCTCTGACAATCAGTTCCTTCCCTCTGTAAGAAGCAAATGGCATGCCCCGCCACATGTCAGATTTTAGTGCCTTGGAGTCTTCTGCTCCACAGAGTGACTATCCACTGTGGACAGAAATTTTCCACACCCCAGTTCGTATACTGAACTCCTGACCTAACCCTCAATGTGGTGGGGTTTACACCAAGGGCTAGAGAGGAGACTGGGAGGAACAGTGGTCATTGGCCCAAGGGCTGGAATTGGAGCCTGAATATGAGCTCACAAGCTCGGCTGAGAAAGCTCAGCCAGGGCCCTCACCAGCCAGAGCAGTGTCTCTCATGAGAAGATATCCTGGGGACAGGCTCCTACCAGACTCATACAAGCTGCCTACCTAATCTTAGCTTTCCGGTCTCTAAATGTGTGAGAAAATGTTTCAGGTTGTTTAAAACTCCTAGTTTAGGGTTTAGAGTAATATCTCTGGTATATCCCTTCAGAGTGTTCACTCAAAGAATTATTTCTAAACAGTTACCGTAGCCATGCTTATCTCTGTAAGAACGGATCTGTCAACCTCTAAATATTGTCTGTCCTTCATTATCCTGGCCACCTACCACTTGGTGAGTGCTCTCACTTGATGTGGGCTGCCTTCTTACACTGTAGTTTGATGCGGTCCACTTCCTCATATTCTCTGTCAGTTTGTCTGCATGGACACGGAGGGATGGACAGGGTCAGCATGTGTCTTCATTAATTTTGCTTGGCTCGCTGCATGGTGTTTTGGTTAACAGTAGTGTTTCTTATTTTGTGACATTTGCAGCTAACTGTACTTGAGGTATATATTCATGGCTTTATTAGGAGTTGTGGAATAATATTCTCACATGCCTTGTGTTAATGTCTTGCTTTGAGCCCAGAAGGAGACATTCCTTTGAATGTCTTGTGTCAAGAACAGGCAGGAGTTATCGCAAGAATCTTGGAGAATCCTATGGAAGAACGGAGGAAGGATGATAGGGGCCAGAGGAGCCAAGGACACCACAAAAAATGGCCCACAGAATCAACTAACTAGGGTTCATAGAGATTCGGGGTTCACAGAGACTGAACCAACAACTAGGGAACCTGTCAGGGTCTGACCTGGGTCTTCTGCATATATGCTATGGTTGTGTAGTTTGGTGTTCTTGTGGGACGTTGGGAGTGGGGGCTGTCTCTGACTCCTTTGCCTGCTTTTGGGACCCTTTTCCTCCTACTGGGTTGCCTTGTCCAGCCTCAGTATGAGGATGTGTACCCAGGCTTGTTGTAACTGGTTATGCCATTGTTTGATTGATATCCCAGGGATACCTGCCCTTTTCTGAAGGGAAACAGGAAGAGTGGATCTGAGGGAGAGAGGAAGGGTGGGGAGGGGCAGTCCTGGGAGGAGAGGAGGGAGGGGAAACTGTGATGGGGTTGTAATGTATGAGAAAAGATTTTTTTAAAAAATGACACAAAAAGGCTTGGCTCTTACTTCTGGTTCATCTTGACCAGTTTTCAAGATAACCCACTGGTGATCATATTGGTTTCCTGTTGATGCTACAATTAATTACAACAAGGTTGTCACTCCTAAGTTATGTTACACTTCTGGAGGGCAGACACCTAAATGAGTCCATGGTGTTGAATTCCTGGTGACTCTGAGGCTAAAAGAAAAATCTCATTCCATTCCGAAGCTCCTGACCCTGTGTTCCTGGACTTCTCTGTCGCCAGACCCCAGCACTCCTGGTCTCCTGGTCTCCTGGGCTCTTGGCTCTTGGGATCCTGTGTTCCTGGCTTCCAGAACTCTTGGCTTCTCAGCTCCGAGCTCCCTCCAACTTCCAGGCCAGTGGGAGAACAGCTGTGTTCCTCCTGGACCCCTGTTTTGGTCCTCGCTCTCTATCCACCCTTTGTGTCCTCTCAGAGTGGCCATGATTACATCAGGCTACCTAGATAACTCAGGAAAATGTCCTCATTCAGAAAGCCTTAACTTACACCTCCCAAGTCACATGAGATGGTGTATTTAGAGGTGCTGGGAAGCTAGTCCCAACTTCCATGCTCTGTTCTGGATCTGGAGAAACAGGAAAATTTCTTACTTTCCTCATTGCTAAAACAAAATACCTAGAAAAAGCAACACAAGGGAAGTATTTTGCCTCACATTTCTGAGGTCATGGTGGGAAAGCCATGGGAGCAGGAACAGGAGGCTGGTCATGTTGAACCTGCAGTCAGGAAGCAGGGGCAGACAAATGCTAATTTTCAGTTTTCCTTCCAGGAGCTCAGCCCATGGGATGACTCCTTCCATTTCAATATAAAAACTCTCTTAAAGACAAACCCTGACGATTGTCTCCTAGGCGTCTAGATCCTGACAGACAATGTTAACCATTCGCAGGAGGAACTAGACTTTTCCACAGTTATTCATTCCTGTGGGTGTACACCACCCGTGAAGCAGTCTCCAGGCTCCTCCTCCCCAGTCTCCAGGGCAGCTCTCCACTTGTGTTGAGAAGGCCTCCTCGGCTTGCAGCTCTGCTCCTCTGTTGCCATGGTACTCTACCCTGCAGGTGCCCCTCGTCTTTGCTCAAAGTACCCCCAATCTGTGTCTCACAGTCCAGCACGTTTGCCAGGCAGGGTTCACGGTGGTGGTGTTCCTCAGTCTTCATGCGTCTCTGTACCCTGAAGCAAATCTGAACAGATGAAAACTCATTCTTAGTCTCCTTCCTTGAGTTTCTGGAAGGTGACCATCCACTGCTTTTACAGGACAGTCGAGAAATGCTAGAGATGCCATGGCAACTGTCAGTCACTTTTCCTGTTGGTGTGACAAAACGCTCTGACAAAATCAGCCTAAGGGGGAAGAGGATTACTCCGTCTCCTATGTCAAGGTTACAGTCGATCACGACAGAGACATCAAGGAAGTGGGATCTGGAAGGCACCGGGCCCGCTGCGTCGTGGTCAAGCTGCAGAGACTGAGTCCTGTGTGCGAGTCCTGAGTCAGTTCCGCCAGCTCACTCAGCCCAGGACCTCCTGTGCATGACGAAGGCAGGTCTGCCCACATCAGTTGACGTGACTGAGACAATCCTCCAGAGGCAAGCCCCAAGGCCGTCTCCCACGGGATTCCAGACTCTGTTCAGTTGACACTAAGTACTTCGTAGCACAGCCATCTGTTTACTTCCCCATCCCAATGCCTTTCACTCAGGTCTTTGTACCATGGCTCTAGATTGCCAACACAGTTTTGTGACATTATGTCTTAGGGTTTTCCATTCTGTATTAGCCATTCCGTATGCACAGCTCAACCTTTAAACACATGTGTTCAGATCTTTAGGGAAAAGATATTGTTTTAGGAGCGCTCTCCTGTTACAGAGTTTGATGTCATCCTTTCTTTGCTGGTATTGTCTTCCTCCCTCCTTCCCTTCCCCTCCCCTCCTGCCCTCCCACCCTCCCTTCCTCCCCTTCTTTCCCTCTCTTCTTTGCTTGCTTCCTTCCTCCCTCTCTTTCTTCAACATCTACATCTTCTTTCATCTTCTGCTCCATTCATTTCTGCCTTGTTCATGTTTATTCTGAGCTTCCATAAACCTTGTGTTCTGCTTAATTTTTTGTTCATTTTAATTCAGTGCTGAATCTCAAGAAGTCTCAAGGAATATTTCTTTTTATTCCAACTCTTTTGATTTTAGCATCTAATTTCCAGGTTTGGGTTTGGGTAACCCCTTTCATTCCCCCAGTTCTAGTCCATTTTCCATCAGTTTACATCACTTTCCTTCTATTTTACACCTAATAGTGAAACAGTGGATTGTATTTTCATGGGCTCACATGGGCTGTATTTCCTAGCACATATTTATTGTCTGTTAAAATATGACTTTGCTGTCTTTTTATTTTCTTTGTGAGCTCTGGCCTGGAATTTAGTGTCTTTGCATTGTGTGTCCTCATGTGAAATTGGCTTGCTCACTCTTTTGGAATGTGTGAGGCAGGAATCTTCCTCATCTATGGCAGAGTCCTTACCTGCCACCTTACAAGTTCAGGATAGGGATCTTCATCCTGAAGTCAAAGTTCACCTGCTGTCTCTGCTAGCATCCAAGTGTAAGGTAATAACTTTCCAGAATCCCTTGGTTTCCTAATCAACTTTATCTGGATTTTGTCTTTATTTTTTCCATCTTTGATGACTGACTAAATCAGCTCTTGTCTTCAGAAATTCCTCCTCAGTATTGTGTTTATCCTAAAACACCACTTGATCGCACGGTTTGAAAGACCATGACTCTAGCTTGAAAGTACTTGAAATACTACGTAGAACACACACACACACACACACACACACACACACACACACACACACACACACACACTACCACTCCAAACACCGCTTCCAATGCCCTGCTGTGATGTCCGATAAGTTCTCCCTGGCTAATTTGTCTGTCTTATGTTTAGCCATGCCCTCTGCTCCTGCCAGAGAGAGTCACAGCTCCACCTGGACACCGCTGCAGTTATCTTCTGAGTGAACTCTGCCCACTGTTGAGTTCCTGCTGGGACTTGGCTGCTGAGTTTTTCTATAGCTATTGTTAATAGCGTTTTTCTTTTACTATTTCAAAACTCCCATTTGCTCTTTCAGTTCTGTACTAATGGATTTGAAAAGATTTAAAACCACAAAATAAGGCTGCCTCCTAGGCTATCTTCCAGAAAATATACAAAGCATGCAGATTACACTCTGTGGAGGAAGGACCAGCCTTGGGATGTTTCCAGAGAGATGTGCAATGATACATACAGCATCTACACTTCTGTCGCTGTGCTGTTAGCCACTGTGTGGAAAACAGATGTTCCAGTTGTGAAGCACAAGGGCAGAAGCTGCAACAACAAGAGTGAGCAGGCTTGGGTGTGATCAATTCTGAGGGAGTTTGTCAGAGCTACGGAAGGGTGTGAACAAAATGAAGATGTCGCCCATGGCTGCTGGAAACTGTAGAGGGTGTGAACAAAATGAAGGCATCATCTATGACTGATGGAATCTACAGAGGGTGTGAACAAAACAAAGGCATTGTCCATGACTGCTGAAATGAAGCCACCACTTTCTGAGTAGGAAATATGGAAAATAATGGATCAGGTAAATCAGTAGGCACAGCTCCATTTAAGGTGTGTTTTGTACAAGAATTAAACCAAGCACCAAGAGGAACTTTAAAAGGGAAACATGGCAGAATTTGTGGCTTAGGTGACAGGTAGGAGTGGAAACAGAGTTATAAGGCACGTTAAAGAATGTGATTGGATAAACCATGAACCAGTCACAGAGTCCCAATCTCAGCAAAGGCAAGCATACTTACAAAAAGACAGGTAAAAAGAAATGTGCCGTCATGTAGGTAGTAGGGAATTGGAATTATTTGTTTCCTGGAAACTACATAAAAGTTTGACTTTTGTGTGTTCAGACAGGAAGTGAGATGTGCCTGACCTAAGCTAGTGAGGGTCCTCAGGAAACAAGTGGGTACTGTCACAGTACCAAAGGAGATGTGATACTAGACAAAACTCAGATCCTGACATCCTTGGGAGTACACGTCAGGGGTCAACTACACATTTCCAAACAGATCCCCCCTCCCATATAAGAGTTGATAGGAGTGGAAACATTACATTGATTAAGCAAGTGGGGGGTCACCATCACTCTGAACAAACTCCACATAGGACGTAGGACAGAGTCAAGCATGTTTACTGAGAGGCTGTGCAGGCTAAGGGGGCCTAGGTAGCTAGGGTGACTTGATGGGAGCTGTCGAGGGTGTTGGGATCATGCTGCCTTTGATGGCCTCTGTAGAACTCTGCTCGGTCTATTGTCCAGCATCCAGGATCTCAAGGAACCAAGAGAGCTGGTATATCTGGATCCTGGGTCTTAAGGACTCCCATCTCAGGCCTGCCCCAGGGGCAAGTCTTAGGTAGGTGTGGCAGTTACCAGGAGCCTCACTAGGGGTAGTACTTCCAGGCCAAAGCTGGAACAGCTACTCAGCACAGTTCCTGGGCAAGTTATAGGGGATTTCTTCTGAAAACTCTTACATTACTGTGTTATCACTGCTCATACCTAGCATCTCAAGTCACTCTCCTCATCCCCCAGAGAGTAACCTGGTCTTTAACTAACAAAAAAGTTCCAGAGATGTAGTTGAGTTCCCTTAATATTTGAACTCACTGTTTGAAACGTGTTCAACACAACAGAAGGCTGTGCATACTTGGCACCAGACAAGTGTTTGCCACAGTCCTTCCCAAAAATGCCCTGGTGGAGGGTACAAGCCACCAAATCACCCCCAGGTATAGGTCCACAGAAATGAGTCTCTCTCTCTCTCTCTCTCTCTCTCTCTCTCTCTCTCTCTCTCTCTCTCTCCCTCCCTCCCTCTCTCTCTCTCTCTCTCCTTCCTTTCCTCCCTCCTTCTCTCTCCCCTACATTCAAGATACATTAATAAAAGCCGTGTTTCACATTGCACAGCAATAAGATGTAAAGGAACCCAGTGTCTTCAAATCAAGGCTTTCCAACTTCAAAGAACAGATGCAGCTCAGTGGCTAACTGCTTGGCTCCTTAGCTAACAGAAAAATGAAACAGACCAGCACCAGGGAAGGGGGCCACGCTTTCTGGGACCCGAGTCTCCCCCCTGTTGCTCTTCACTGAGTTTGCAGCTGTGTCCCACCCCCCACCCCCCACCCTGTCAAGCCTGGAGTCATGCTGTGAAGACAGCCAGCCCATCCTAAGCTGGGCTTGCTGTGAGTTTCCCTCTTTCCAACTCACCTTGACGTCTTAACAATGAGCCAGTTCTTTGCTCAAAGTTAGTGCTGTCTGTGCTGTCATTATATTTAAAAGAAAAAAAAAAAACAGACAAATAGGGCAGAGGAGATAGGTCAGTCTGTAAGTGCTCAGCTCAATTGTATGAGGACCTGAGGATGGGCTCCAGAATCATGCAAAAAATCTGGGCAAGTTGAAGGGCTTGAAATCTCAGCAACAGGGGGGGGGGGGGGCTTGTCTGGGAGCCAGCCAAGTCTAATTGGTGAGCTCCAGGTCAATGAGAGAACCAACCTCAAAGGAGGTAGGTGGCATTCCTACGTTTGACACCTGAGGATGTCCTCTGGTTTCTGTGAGCGCATGTACACATGTGTACATGACCTTATTCCACACACATGCACATATATGTGAACACAGCATAGACACCCAAGCAAAAAATAGACAAAGGGATTCATGGCTAGTAGATAATATAAAGTACCTACCAAGTGTGCAAGGTTCCAAGTGTGCGAAGTACCTGCAAGTCTTGACAGTTCTTTCCCTACCCATAAATGGACCTCTGATCTCAGTTTAACCACGTCACCTACCTCTA
>NC_051079.1:68642792-68685371 GCF_004664715.2 Peromyscus leucopus | reverse complement strand
CGTCGAACACCTTGCAAGTGGTAAGCGGTTCACCTCTCTCTTTCCTCTCTCACCACCCCTAGATAGAACCGTGAGCTCCACAGCTGTGTACTACTGCCCACCATCATGTCCATTCCCGGGGTCAATGCGTCCTTCTCCTCCGCTTCGGAGAGCTGAACAGCCCAGTGACCATTCCGGCAGTGATGTTCATCTTCGGGGTCGTGGGCAACCTGGTGGC
This sequence comes from Peromyscus leucopus, assembly GCF_004664715.2. NCBI lineage: Eukaryota > Metazoa > Chordata > Mammalia > Rodentia > Cricetidae > Peromyscus > Peromyscus leucopus. The sequence continues at coordinate 68,685,154 of NC_051079.1, read as the reverse complement.
CATCGTAGTGCTGTGCAAGTCGCGCAAGGAGCAGAAGGAGACGACCTTCTACACTCTAGTGTGTGGGCTGGCTGTCACTGACCTACTAGGCACGTTGCTGGTAAGCCCAGTGACCATCGCCACATACATGAAGGGCCAGTGGCCCGGGGACCAGGCACTGTGTGACTACAGCACCTTCATCCTACTCTTCTTCGGCCTGTCGGGTCTCAGCATCATCTGTGCCATGAGCATTGAACGCTACCTGGCCATCAACCACGCCTACTTCTACAGCCACTACGTGGACAAGCGGCTGGCGGGCCTCACGCTCTTCGCCGTCTATGCATCTAACGTGCTGTTCTGCGCACTGCCCAACATGGGCCTGGGCAGGTCTGAGCGACAGTAGTACCCCGGCACCTGGTGCTTCATCGACTGGACCTCCAACGTGACGGCCTACGCCGCCTTCTCGTACATGTACGCGGGCTTCAGTTCCTTCCTCATCTCGCCACCGTGCTCTGCAACGTGCTCGTGTGCGGCGCGCTGCTCCGCATGCACCGCCAGTTCATGCGCCGCACCTCGCTGGGCACGGAGCAGCATCATGCGGCCGCCGCCGCAGCAGTGGCTTCGGCGGCCTGTCGGGGCCACGCGGCCGCCTCCCCAGCCCTGCAGCGCCTCAGCGACTTTCGCCGCCGCAGGAGCTTCCGGCGCATCGCCGGCGCGGAAATCCAGATGGTCATCTTACTCATCGCCACCTCCCTGGTGGTGCTCATCTGCTCCATTCCGCTGGTGGTGAGTGTCAGGGGCTGGAGTCCATTCAGTCCTTCTCCCGCATCTCTCTTTCCCCGCTCCCGCTTTCTCCCTGATTCCTTGGTGTGACAGTTTCCTCCAGGTCTGGATGGAAACCTGCTCAAGGCTTCTCTAAGTAGACCCAGGCTCTCCTAAGTCCTGACCCTAAGGAGACTCAGCAGGTGATTTCCCCCTTGGTCTCCCGAGGTTCTTTCCCCGAAAGCATGGGTTCTGAGGTCCCCTGGACAGCCCCCTGGGCTCCCCTTAGTCTGATGTTTTGCTTTGTATCTTCCCAGAACCCTCACTTCTGGCCCAGCCAGATGGGGGTGGGGACTATAGGGTTACTTACTCTAGCACTCCACTGTGTGGCCCCCAGAGCATTGCAAACCAGAGGTGATAAGCTCTGTTGAACTTATTCCTTTGGGTGAGTGCGGTTTGAGTGTTTTGATTTCTGTAGGCATTTTTCTTGTTCCTAGATTATGCAGCATTTTAAAGCTAGAATAGATGAGATGCTTTTTTTAGTTTAAAAGCCTGACTCGAATCACTTCACGGAAGAAAAAGAGTGACTTGCTTAGAATAATCTTGCAGACACATTCAAACTGCTCCCCGCCCCGCCTCAACCTCCACCCGCCCATCCGCCCCCCCACCACCACCACATACACACAAAACCATGTCATGCTTGAGAAGACTCTTGAACGAGGTAATGTCCAAATTCAAGTTCCCTATTCTTTTTGCAAGCCAAGAAAGCACGCTGGAGATGGGATTTGGACAAGTTGATATGCATCCGGTGTTTGCATTTTAATTCTCAGCGACCAGGAGAGGTCCGGTTTCTCCTTTATGGAGATGGTTCCCCCTAGGCCACCAGACTCCACTGCCCACTACTGTAGAATTACAGTCTCTTCTAACTTGGGCTTTTGTGGAGTGTCCGTTGGCGTTTGGGTGCACTCTGTCATTGAGGTAACACACTCTTTAAAAACTGCCTTTAGTAACGCTTGAAATACTATAAACAGAGAGGTGCAGGTGCCTCTTAAGTTCTCTGCTTTTACCTGTTGTTGGTAGAATGCACTAGAAACAGGTCGGTGGTAGAACATGATTCTTCATCTAGAATTTATCTTGTCCCAAGTTCTATCTCTCAAAATACTGCATTCCTGGAAATTCTAAACTACCTATTCAAAAAGAAATTACTATCTATGTTCATCGGGAGCCAGTGGAAATAAGCTTAATGGACTATTATGCTTTTCTTTTTCTTATTAATACTACTAGGGATCTTTGATATAAAAATATTTTTATGCCTTACAAAAGTGACTGTAAATGGAAGAACTCAGTGGTGGCTGAGAGCCAGCATACAGTAGCTTCTTGCCAATTTGTATAAACAGAAGTAAATATGACTGGCCAGAAGGGCCTTTAAGCCGTCCCAGAACCTAATGTAATTTACAGAGTTAAGTCACACTTGAGCCACATAAATATATTTTACTGTCTGTAATGTCAACTCAAAATAAAGTGAGGGTTGGAAGGGAAGGCCCTGTTTCTGCTGGGGCCTCTAGTCTCTCCTCGGTCTTGTATTTTACGGGACGGTAAATGACAAAGGGAGCAGCTGTAATTTACAGGATGTCCACTTCATGGAACTGAGGGGTCGGAGCTAGGCCATTAGTAACCATGCACAAACTTTCTAAATGTTTTGGTTAGAAGTGAGCATGTGACACCACTGATTCACATGAAGCTACCAATAAGGTGTTCTCCTCTGTCATCTGGAGAGGCTTACAAAACTAATTCTTTGGGCTGGCCTGGCCCTCAGGTTCAGGGCCATTTATGACAAAGCCTGAAATTATGTGAGGACCCAGAGTTATATTTATGTCTGGCAAGTTAATCACATTTTAGCTAATGAAGAATACTGTCCAGTCTAAAGAAGTCAGTACCATGGATCGAAGTTAAGGACCTCTATCTGAAAGCTGAAATTGACTCAGCTAAGGGGTGAGCATGTTGGTCAAGAGCCTGAATGCTTTCATGAGAAATAACTAATAAATAAAATAGGAGTAGCTTCAGATTTTAGCCTGGAGTTTGAGCTACAAAAAAAAAATCTACTTCTTCAGAGGCCAGATTAAATTAAAATTTGTCACAAGCAATGAGGAGCTATAGCACCCATGTATTCCCCCACGATTCAGTAATTATTGAAATAGTCAAAAGGAACTTGCACAGTTACCATCTTTCTTGACTTATTTTGCAGCCCCATTCCCACATTTCTCATATATTCAGAGAATAAATGAGATGAAAGCTCTGAAAACTCCCTGATGGTTAAAGCAGTTGGGCATATTTTCAGTTCAAAGGAGGGATGAAGCACCTGCTTGAGCATTATTGAATAAAATTAAGTGCTAATTCCACTGGAGGGAAATGAAACCCTCTGGGTCACTTTCAATGCTTTCAGAAGGCTTACCTGAGAGAGCAAACACAGCTTGCTTGGACTTTCAGAGAGCACATGCACCAGAGGGAGGACAGGCAGCCACTGCAAAGCAGCCCAGTCTGTCTTTTGGACCCGTGGGAAGAGGCTAGATTAGCTCTTACGGGACGGTTGATAATAAATTTAATATGAAAAGTAAATTTTAATTTGTTGTGTAAAATGGGCCACGGCTTGAGAGCTAAAGCTGAGAGAGGCTGTGAATTCCATTGTGGACACAATGAATATGCCAACTTTGCAAAATTCTCCGTGGATCATAATCAATGAAAGAGAAAGTATAAGCAGACTTTACAGCACACACAACATTTGGTAGGAATACAGTTTTTGTCACTTTGTCCTTTCTGCTATTTATAACTGGTCTCAGGGTTCAGCTGTTGTTTTTTTTTTTTTTTTTTTTTTTTCAAAACAGAAGAAGCTAAAAAAATGAAAGTACATGCTTAAGATAAATATCTTGCATTTTTTTAGCAACATGCAATCAGCATGAACTCCCAAGGATACCATATTAAATACTGTAACTAGATCGATTTCTGCTATTTAATTTTGCAGTTATAATACTAATGTTGCGATAAGAGTTCTAATCAGATCTTTTGCCTCGGGGCTAAAGAGCCAGACTGTCAGGTTTGGAAAGGCATGTCCCTCCACACGCAGGCAAGCCAAGGGCATATTTATCGCTTATTTGTTCCTTTTCTTTCTTCTTCCTCTGAGCTACCAGTAGTAAGACAAATTAATTAATTTTCTGCTTTGGTCAGGTAAACTCTACGCCCTTAGGGAAAGAGTTTCCTGTGTGTTCTTTGGTTGTGGCTAGAAAGGCATCAGCAACAGCTTATAGCGGCAGACAAAACTGTAAACAGGAACATGTTTTTGTAGAAGGCAAACTGGAAGTGGGCCCATTAAAGGATCGGATGAACAAAAAAGCCCATGCACAGGTAAAAGTAATGTGATTAATTTAGATGCCACTATAGAGAAATCAAAGATATTTGATCACGTTTCTAATAAGTGTGGCTAAGTTTTTAAAAGAACTGCAATTCCTAGAAGTAAATTTTGAGTCACAGCTTGAAATGACAGGCTTTTTAGAAGTACTTGGATGACTACAAAGTAGCACATAGAAACAATTTCACCGAACCCAGCACCGTATCGGAATCTTCTCAGTGGAGTAATCTCACGTTTCCACCCACTCAACACCTCAGTTTCCCCAGCCCCAATGAACAACTGTGACTGATGGGTTGGCTGGGAATTGTATCCTCCTTCACTCTTAACATCTTTACTGACATCTCAAGATTTGATTTTTATTGAAGATTTATAGCAAGGTATTTTTCTCCCCTAGAGCTGAAATGTTGAAGCTATAAATTGGGAGGGAAGAAAGCTTTTAGAATAGATTTATCATGTAGATATGAACAACTCGGGATGAAGTAACTTGCATGCAGTGGATGGCCAGTTAGTGGTCTAGAAGGAACAAGAAATACAGACTCTTCTACCACCGCTCAGTTCAGAACACTTTCCATGACCCTTGTTAAAAGTAACAGCTGTGTCAATTCTGCGACTCTTCACAAGGCAATGAGATTACAGAGTACACAGGGACAATTCCTCTCATGTGCTTGGAACAGAACAGGTAGCCTGCATGCGCAAATCCAGTTACAGATCCATTTACTGGATAGCAAGCATTTCAATTCAGACAATCAATTGTTGCATTGGTCTAGTCAAGAGTTCAATATTTCAGTTCAACATTCTCTTCAAACAGATTTTCTCTTAGGTAGGAAGTGCATGGTTTGAATACAGCCATCAACTATACCCCAAAGCTACCTGTGACTGCAATTATCAGTGTAGCCCTGAGTGGCCATGTTTCCACATATGTGTTAAAAGGAAAGTCGGAAGTGACAAAAGAGTGTTAAATCCTAGGCACTAGCCTCAGCACTTTAAGAACTTAGGCATAGCCTGGACTGGTAGCGCTTGCCTTTGAATCCCAGCACTAGGAAGGCAGAGGCAGGCAGAGCTCTGTGGGTTCAAGGTCAGCCTTATCTATACAGCAAATTTCAGAACAGCCAGAGCTACATAGCCCTGTCTCAAAACAAAAACAAAAACCTTTGTGTAGAAATGGTAAAGACCACAACCAAAATACAGAGAAGTTTGTTTGGTGACAAATCTGGGCATTTACCACCCTGCCATATAGCCTCCCCGTTAACATTCCGCGGTCGTACCTTCTAGTCTCTATTGAATCCTTGGCCGGTTCTATTCCAGAGCTCCTAAGCTTGACTCCTCACCAGTCTTAAGAAGTTTAGAATCTTGGAATCATTGCCAGTATCAGGCACAAGTCACATCCACCAAGTCTGCAGACTGCTCATCGTCAACAGGGAAGAAAGTTAGGGGCCTTGTTTGTATCCAGTAAGGGTTTTTAGACGTTTTCCCCTCTCTGACTCAGGTTCTGTTTTATCAGCAACACATGCTCCCTAACTGCAGACTGCCTGAACTTATTTATTTATACAACATCCAGGGCTTGCTGGAGGAGGGGTGTAGAAAAGTACTGCTGTGGGTATTCCTATTGAGCCAGTCACTGATCTTCAGGGACATTTCGGAAAGCAAGTGGTTGTTTGTTGTTTTTTTGTTTTTTTTGGTTTGTGTTTGTTTGTTGATTGGTTGGTTTTCATGACAGAGTTTCTCTGTGTGGCTCTGGCTGTCGTGGACTCGCTCTGTGGCCTTTAAAGTGAAGCCAGAGTTGCCATAATTTTTCAAGTGCCATAAAATGCCTCGAGTTGTTAGTTTTGTTTCTTTTTCCTCACTCCACTTGAAACTAAACTGAGGATACAAGGCCAAGTCATGCCCATTCATTTGGAGTCTCTGAAAATAACTTGATTGACTTTTGAGAATTTTGATATGAATTTGGAATTGGGTGGTGTATATTGAATTTACTCTGAAGTTTTGGGAATTAAGCCTGAGGCTTTATGCACACTAGGCCACAGTACTCTGACCCTGCGCTACATCCTACCCAGAATGTTGTATTTTATGCTCATCTGTATGCGACCTCTATAAATACTCCTTTACTGAAAGACACTAAATGATGAGATCCAGGGGCCTGTGCTAATCGTAAGTCCCTCCAAGCCCCCGTGGAACTCTAAAATAGAACATTTTAAAATTACAGCTTCCTTCATTCCCTTCTGTAGCAAAATTAATTATGGCTCCAGATAAAATGAAATACAAACGTGATTTCTTCCTTGCTCCCTGTTAGTTTTGATTATAAAAAAATATCATTAATTCTTCACAACACTGACTTTTTAAAACAGCACAGAAATTTGAAAAACAAAATGTGAATTGCTTTAAGTAGGTACAGCTTTTTGTTTTGTTTGTTTTAACTGTTCAGAAATTTCCTCTTTCAGGGGTAACTGTGTTTCCTTTGAGGTTGTGGTGGAGAACCAACCAGCCAAAATACATGTTAATGTTAATATATATATATATATGAAATTCAAAGTCCAAACTTAACCATACTCCATTCTGAAAGTTTCTTGGAAAATACATGTGGAAAATGCATCCCAAGAGATGCAGGGTACCAGCCACTCCAACGTAGAGCAACACTGCCCTCTAGAGGCTTCAAGTGTCAGGTTCACACAAACCCTGCCACAGCCAGGGCTTGCTACTAGCTGGTTCAATCAAGCCCATCACTTCCTTCATCTTTAGAAATGTAATGTGGAGTGTGAGTAAAATACAGACCTAATATTTTCTAGTGATGACTTCATTACTAAAAATAAATTTTAAAACATATTAAATCCAGCCTGTCTAGAACAATAAAAAGCCTCATGTTCTCACGTGTGCGAGTGCTTCCGAGACACATAGATGACGCCGCTTATCACTGCATACTCTAAGTGATAGGAGAGAATCTCTCATAAAGTTCCACTCGACACATTATTCAGATTTTGCCTCAGGTTTATGCTCTGTTTATCCCAGCACTTCGAGAAGTGAGGGCAAGAAGGCAGGACCAGTCGGCAGGCGTCACAGCTACATGGGACTTTCATTACCCTTCTCCTTGCCGTAAGAAATTAACCCTGTCTCAAACACTCACCTGACTGCCGGCTTGCTCGAGCTTCCCGGCTTGCGCAACACGTCTTGTGGCTGTAACTGTTCCACCACCACTAAGATGTCTTCGCGTACGCCACATCGAGCCACCCACTGCACTGTTCCAGAAACGAACCACATCGTCACATCTACCCTGTAGCGCGACTCCCGTCCCAACCGCGGCCCCTCGGCGGCTCTGAAGCACCGTCTTTGTTCGTCTCTCCTTTTCCTGGGCAGGCTCGCATCTCTGGCCCTTTGGAGGAAGCAGATGTTTCCAGTTAAGCTGAGCTTCTTCAGTCCCTTCTTCTGGACCTTGGCCAGTTTGGGTTTCTGTGTTCAATCCCATCTACTGGCAGATAGAAGCTTCTCTAAATGACCGGTGTGGAATGCATTTAATCTACAGATTAACAGCTAAGTCATTCAAGAGTCGACTGAGTACTACATCCATTCAGCAGTAAAAACAGCACAATGTCAAATAGATAGTGAAGGTATAAATTGCAGCACGGTAGAAACTTTTTGATCCTTCTCTACGACACAGATTTTACTTAATGTCATATCTGCATACAGCGCTGAGGTTGTGGACTTGCACTCTAAAGTAGATGGTGACAACACCCCAGTAGACCATACGCGATATATAAATGTAGATTGTGCTTCATGTCCTCCGCATGGCTCAGTGTGCTGGGAAGCAAAGCTGTGAGGTTGTCTATAGCCTCGCCTCAGTCGTGTAGAAGGGTGTCGTCTGAGTACGGTACTGGGGTAGATAACATATGTACGTTTCTGGAATGATCTCTCCAGGGCGAAGTAAAGCACACGATAGCTTCTTAATCTGGGCATGAGACCTGACTCCTACCTCGAGAAAGCGGTGTCCTAAGTGTCCTTCATAGTATATAGGGAGAATAGTGCGGTCTTGTGGAAGTTTTATCTTTTAGCAATAGAGCTATGAACCATGTAACATAGTGAGACTGATGAGCCAAACTAGATGTAACTTCAGAAATATATTGTTCTATGCCTAGAGATGTTAGATATTGAGTGGAAATGCAAAGGAACAATGTCATTAGTCTTTCAGTCGCGTGTTATGAGATAGAGATGAGGATGATAATAGTGATAATAGCTTCACATATTAAAAAATGAGATTGACTATATGTCTGTCCCTAATGTTGCTATGAGTATTATGGTATATAGGTTTTCTTTCTTCTTACCTCTTGGCAATGTAGTGTTAAAGATACCTTATCCTCGCAAATTTACGTTTTTGATGTACATTGATATTGGAGTTGTGTCTCATTTGATCAGCTGGGCATATTACAACTACTAACCTCAGTTGTGACATAGTATAGCTCTACATCATCTTCGAAGGAATACAATGTCTATAGAGGAAGAGCCTCTAATCAAAGAAATCAAATATAAGCACGATTAGTATTATATTTATGGGGTAGTGTTGAATTCGAGAGCACCACCAACGTTCTGACACATATAAAGCAATTCACAATATATATAGATCTCTTATAGTCATCTAAACATGTAGCGCTCACAATGTCTATCGAAGCTCCAACATTGAGTATATAATAGGTTACATAAAATGAAGTGACAAGAGAAGCATTAATCTCTGAAAATATACTTGCTGAGAATATTGTTAACTTAGGAGCACTCAAAGGATGCAACACTCACCACTAACAGCATGGTTATCACTTCGACAAGACTTTATAATTATATGTCACTCTCTAAATGGAAAAAGAAAGCTCATCATCGCCATACGCAGATTATACTGATTCTTCACATAGTGAAATAGAGTCTCCAGAGGAGAGAAATGTCTTATTTAAAGACATGTAGCAATAACTCGCAGTAAATGTGCCGTCGTGTTTCTCTGTTAGGTCTACCAACTCATGCGGAACTGTCGTAATGTCCAAAGCAGGCACGATCGTACCCGTGAATGCCGCTATAGGACTGTGGGGGATGCCATCGTTTACTATCTAGGGCGGTATCACTCAAGCGTACTCAGCCGACTGCACAATGAGACGATAAGAATTATGCTGCTGCGAGGCGATATATGCACAAATCTCCTCTTCCCAAGCAGTTGGATCTATGCTGAAATATGATCAATTTGCAAGATCAGTGGGCCTGTTCATCCTGTGTCCTTGATTTGCGACAGTGCGCGCGGGTGTTGTGAGCATGTTTTACCTCAATGAACTGATGGCCCTGCAAAATATATCTACTCACCTACTACACTCTCAGTTCCTCCAGGCCCCAATCACTGTAGTAAATGTCATGAGCCATAGATATGCTGCGAATGCTTCTGGAGAGAACATGTGCTCAGTCTCCGAAAATCATACCCCAATTACTTTGCTCACTCGATGCACTATCAGATTAATACATTGGTGCTTCTGTATGAACAATAAACTTCACGCCTCACGTGGCCTCGGAGCCCACGAGTGGGCAGCGTTAATCCTCTCACATTCATAATCCCTAGTGGGTGCAGAATCTACCGTCGCAAAAGTTGACAACATGGGTACGGCTCAGTATATACAGCCTTCAAGTAATAGGATAAATAGGAATCTCGATCAGCGTGCGCCCATACATTAAGGTCAATGTCTATGGTCGAGATATGTAGGTGGGGTGAGTGTTCATTACAGTCGGCTTGCCCCGGCAGAGTAATTGTGATAGCTAGTTTTGAACAGGTATTTTAAGTGCTTTTAAGAATCCCTGAAAAGTCAGTGGCTTGGTCAATAGCAGACCAACAGAGTGGACACACCAAAGGTACTTAGCCTAGCAACAAACCAACCATGAAACAAAATGTCTATTGTACCTATCTGCTGTATTCTCCACACGTGGACAACGTCGCCACGATGCATACAGCAGCGTGTATAGAGTGCGTATTTCACAGAAGAGTGGTCTCCTGTACGCATTCTGTTGGCTGTGTGTGCACAGCCGTTAGCGTGCTTGATTAACTGGCTACTGGTAGCGTGGTGTGTTGTCAAGAAAGACCCACTCCTCTGTTGTGCATTCTTCACTGGGTTCTCCATACTCACGCTGAAAAGATACTTTAGATAGGCAAATCGAGAGGTGAGTCTTGGAATGAAGCATCTGATCTGCGTAGGCCAAAGCTTGACAACTTAGGTTTAGGCATCAACAACTCTACAGAGTCTCGAGATTTGTTTCCCAGCGGTACTCCTATCCTTGGTCTGGCAGGATCTTCCCCTCTGGGTAGCTATTTCTCTGTGGACCAATATAGAGCCCTAAACGCGTTGAAAGCACGCCCTGTTGGCCACAAATGTTAAATGGTCTTTTGATTAAAAAAAATACAGAAGAAAGTGACAACACTGAGAGAGACTCATGTATGACTTATGGTGGTCACAGAGTGTGCTCTGAAGTCAAGAGAGACAGGAACAAGCCACAGTACTTCTCATATACCTATCGCACGACTCTACAAACTCCTCCACAAGTGAGACACCAGAATGCGGTCTACATGAGTCAACTTGGCCTATAAAGAGCGTGGGTCTGGCCAAAGAGACTTTAGTGTCCTTCATCGTCCACCCTATGCCGACCTTTCCATATATTACCCTTTCTCTGCTCAGAGCCTAGTGTTAGGAGTTCTCAAGAGGTATGATGCTCATGATCGCACGAAGGTACTCGGGTGTAGTTAAATGTTGTGTGTGTGTGCCACCATGAACGGTATCCTGGCTGTTTCTTCTCCTAGACTGAGTTCAATATCTCATGTTATTCCGGGTGGCTTTGAACTTCACAGAGATCCCAGACAGATCTCTACCTCCCAAGTGCTAGGATTAAAGGTGCATGCCAACACTGCCTGCATCTATGTTCAATCAAGTGGCTTGTTTCTGTCTCTGATCTTCAGGCAAATTTCATTTTAGGGTTACACAATATATTCAACCACATGTTCCTGAAAGCTGCCCTACCTTTTGTGACAGGGGGGATAACTGTACTAGCTGAACTTGCTCAGGGATCTAGGATGCTTTCCCTATCCAGGAACCTGAGAAAGCAGGAACTCTCCTGGCATTGGAGCACTATCAAGTTACATCTGAAGAGGAGCAGCCGACTCAGCAGCAGCTCGCCAGGGTGGGAGATCCCACCTATGAGCGAGGAGAGGCATCTAGGCTCACACCCTGTCAGAGCTCCAGACGATGGGCTACACTCTCCACAGCGCTAAGGCACAGCTCCTGGAGACAACTGGAACACTACATCATCTGCTCTCAAAAATGAGGCCTAAAGGCTAATCAGACTACTGGAGCATAGAGCAACTCAGTCGCTGCAAGAAGAAGGCACACCTGCTCAGAAGGGCACACCTCTGCAGAGAAGCAGGGCAAGGGCACAACTCGCTGGGTGGCTATTCGCAGGGCAACTTTATAAAATCCTGTGCAATACTACGAATCCTTACTCAAGTCTCTAAGATATTAACTGTATGAGCATTCACACTCAGAGAAGGAGCTATCAGTGCTCCTGTCTCTTGGACTCTCACTCCTCTAGTGAGTCCGTAAATATACTATTCTCTCTGATCGGCCCTTAATCGTGTAGGTAACATCTGTCTAGGTTGACTTGACGGAAAGTTATTCGAGTCCCCTGTTTCCCAGCAGCCTTTTGGTCCCAAATAAACAACACAGAGGCTCTGTCAATTAGTGAATTACCAAAGGACCATTGAATAGGGTCACATTAGGCGGTCTCTCTCCGACGCTCTGATGCATAACTTCATAAGCGGTCATCCTGAAATTCGTGTAGAATTAAACATATGCTCCATGTGCTTTCTTTACTGTGAAATCTCTATGGAGTGTTGCGCATATGGTGAGGCAAGTTAGCATATCGGTGCTACGTAGCACTGCTGACATGTTATTGTTTTCCACTAACTCTATGCGCAGCAGAACCTGTAATCGCCATGACTTCCTCTGCGCATACGAAATATACACAAGGCCTCCATGTCATATCTGGTCTACAGCGCTGTCGTCTATCCTCCTCTACATATTTCTAGTTTAGACCCTATTCTGGCTCTACAGTCGTCTTAGATTTACCGCAAGCGTTTGTTCATAATGAGCATGCAAACATTTAGCAAGCTTTTTGTCCTACACTTTTATATTGTTTGCGAAACCTCAATAAATAAGTGTTAAGGTATTTATGTTTCTTAGCGCCTCAGATCTATATATGCGATCATATAATATGACTAGAATAAGGACATTATATCCACAAGGTCACACAACGAAAAAAGCTACATGGTTACTGATAGTCAGTCGCGATGCTGCAGGATGACCTCAAATTCATGCTACTTCCTCTCCATTAGCCTATGATTGAATTCCCTACACAGCCGCGTTTCTTGAAATTCCAAATAGTGTCTTCGAGTCGTCATATGTTTAGTCATCCGAAAATGGAATATTATAGCACCAAGTCTATGAGATACACAGTAGTTATTTGATACAAGCACGAAAAAGTCTGTGTGAACACTTCTCACAGCCTCACTGTACAGTCCTATACAATAGATTTTACAATAGTCTTTTCTACAAGAGAGGAGGAAGTTCACTGCTACTTTCAAAATAGAGTTTATTCCTTAAGATCGATAAGGAAGAAAGTCACGAGGTGTTTCAAGTGATAAGCAGAATAGTTTCATAGAATAGTGTGTAGTGTAAAAAGCTCCTATAGTTGTGCAAAACAATACACATACGTGTCACCTTAGTTATATTTCCAACATGCTCTTCTTTACATGCTATGATCCAAATATCTGACAAATAGCTGAGATCAACACCAAAGAGACAGAAAAATGTATTACATTTGAATGTATACTTGGTTCATAGAAGGTCAGTATCCCACTGTGTGACAGGCAGTCATCGGTGCGCCATTGGCTAGGCAGCCATGGTGCAGGAAGGACTCAAAGCTATAGTGGCGAAAACTAGCTCATATCTTGGTGGATCAGGAAGCCCAGAGAGAGAGGAATGCTGGCACTAGCTTTCTCCTTTTTCCTCATCCTAGGACCCCAGCAGTGTTACCCACATGCAAGGTGAGCCCTCCTCCTCGGCTAATTCTCTCTAGAGACACCCTCACAGACACACCTGTGGTATCTCCTAGGTGATCCCCAATCTGTCACACTTCACGATGTCAATCAGGACTCACCTTACATCTCATTTGCACAAGGCCCATAAACAGGAGTAAGGTGGGCTTTTCAGCTCTATCAACTCTGAGGGAAACTGAAGAATGGGGCTCTTCTTTCTGCATGAGTCAGACTCCTCCACAGGGCCTGGTCTCCTGTGGAAGCCTTCCTTCCAGGTATCAGGTCTAGAGTGCACAAACAAGATCAGGGTCCAGATTGAGGCCATTCCTCTGGACACAGCTTGGCCTCCATTTGCTTCTATGGAGCCCATGAATTAGATGCATGGGTGTAGACAGTGTGGCTCAAGCTCCCCCAGAAAAGGAGCACAAGAAATCAGAGCATCAGAGGACTCCCCCTTCTTCTTGGCATCCACTAATGGGTGCAATGTCAACTGTCCCTAAAATCCATGAGCCAGACACATCTGTGCTGAGAAAACAGACAGTAACATTCAATGGTAAGAACCAGCTATGGACTGAGGAGATGCCGCCGGTCGGTTGCAGTGTCTGTCTATGCCAGCATGAGGAACTGAGTTCACATGCCCAACCCCTACGTAAACGCCGTGTGTGGCAGTACACACCCAACCCAGACCCGGGGAGGCAAAGACAAGAGGATTCTGGTAGCCTGTCTAGTCAAACTAGTGAGTTCCCAGTTTGGTGAGAGACCACATCTCCAAAAACGAGGTGGAGAGTGTCTTCGTTGGGGTGTGATAAAACACCATAACCAAAAAGAAAGTTGGGGAGGAAAGGGTTTATTTGGCTTACACTTTCCACATTGTAGTTCATCACTGAAGGAAATCAGGACAGGACTCAAGCAGGGCAGGAACTGGAGGCGGGCGCTGATGCAGAAGCCATGGAGAGGCGCTGCTTACTGGCTTGCTTCTCCTGGCTTGTTCAGCCTGCTTTCTTATAGAACCCAGGACCACCAGCCCAGGGATGGCACCACCACCATGGGCTGGGCCCTCCCCATTGACGCTAATTGAGAAAATGCCTTACAGCTGGATCTCATGGAGGCATTCCCTCAACTGAGGCTCCTTCTTCTCTGATGACTCTAGCTTGTGTCAGGTTGACACACAACCCAGCCTGTACAGAGTATTTGAAAATGATACCTCATGGTGACCTCTGGCCTCCACACACACTCACAAGCCACACCTAAACACAAAGAGCCCAGCTTTCAGGAGAAATGACAGTTGTGTTGGCTAGTCTTACGTTGTCTTGACACACAAATTCGAGTTAACTAAAAGGAAGGACTCTCAATTTTAAAAAATGCCTCCATGAGATCCAGCTGTAGGCATTTTCTCAAATGTTGATTGATGGGGGAGGTGGTGCCATCCCTGAGCTGGTATCCTGGGTTCTATAAGAAAGCAGGCTGAGGAAGCTAGAGGAAGCAAGCCAGTAAGCAGCACCCCTCCATGGCCTCTGCACCAGCTCGTGCCTCCAGGTTCCTGCCCTGTTTGAGCTCTTGTCCTGACTCCCTTTAACAATGAGCAGTGCTGTGGAAGTGTAAACCAAAGAAACCCTTTCCTCCCCAACTTGCTTTTGGGTCATGGTGTTTGGTCACAGGGATGGAAACCCTAAGACACACAGGAATCACACCATGACTGCCATGAGTGGAAGTCCATTCCTACAGGCTTTACGTCTCCCAGTCTGAGGCAGGCACTAACACTATGTGTGGTGCCCGCGCTGCCCTTTTCCTGCCGACCGCAAAGGCTGGCATGTTAGCATGCCTCAGACACAGAAGCCCTGACCGGGCTTGCAGGGGATGGGGTGGCTCTTCCTTTCCTTCATCTGCTCTGATCACTTCCTAGTGTGGTGCCAGTAGCAGCGTCAAAAGAATAAGAAGGCTATCTGCTAGGCAATGCCACTTACACTGTCTATAAGTTGGTAAGAGGTGCACAGTCCATCAGTCTCAGAAGCAGGCTTCCCCAACAAAAAGGATTGACCCACAAACTGTCTCCAGACTCCCGAGGAACATCAGATGCTCGAGAGCCGAGCTCACCAAGAGTTCTCGAACTCCACAGCGGCCACAGCCAGACCAGCCGCACTGGGACAGCCCACTCCAAGTCTTCCTGGCTTGCTGGCCTCCCTGCACACTCACATTGTCCTTGCCTTCAGAAGAGGCGTCTGTGGGAGAAACCTTTGCCGAGTGAGCATCCGACGCCATTCCCGTGTACAGACAGCTTCGGGGACCCACACTTGACATGCATTTTCCTAACTGATCACTTCCCGGGGGTGAAACAGGCGCTCACTGGACACAGCACCAGAGAAGTTGTCATCCATTGACCTGGGCCACTCATGTTGGCCTTCCTACTTCTGGTTCTGAAAGCCCCGTTCCAAATGCATTGGTTTATTTCAAGATTGTAAGTGGTTCAATGCCATCTTCCCCCCTCAGTTTTCTGTAATACATCAGCAAGCGCGGCGATAAAGCTACTACTAACAGCTGGCCTGGGTTCCTCTCCAAGCGCATCTTTGTGAATACCCTCCGTGGCTTGCAGAATGTGCATATTTTCTATGCTCCGCATTTGGCTCCGCCGACACTGTTATGAGTACCGTATAGTATGGTTAAAAATGTTTCGCTTTCATTTCTGAGTCTTTAATTTTATGTTTGAGCTCTGCATAAAAATAGCTTGTCATTGCTTTTTGACAGTAATAAGGCTAAGATTGTGACTCAAATATCTGAGAGATTATGTTCTTTTGTAATTGTGTTCAATGAAAACATGGCTCAATATGGAGCGTGGAAAAAAAAATCTCAGCTTGTGTAATTTGTACATTCTACCAATGCCATGAAAGTTACAGCGAGACTCGGGCACCATGAAGACTGAGGAGTAGCACATTGGCTTTTTAACAAAGCTCTGGGTTTTGGTGGGGTTTTGGTGGCAGGGGTGGTTGGTTTGGTTTGGGTTGGCTTTGGGGTGTGTATGCAGTGTGGCTGGGTGTGTTTACTGGTGTTTGAAGGTCTGTGGGGATACAGGTGTATGTGCATGTGTGTACAGGTGTGCATTTAAGTGTGTGCAGGGACATATGGAGGCCTGAGGTCGACATCAGGTGTCTTCTTAAATCAGTCCCACTTGCCTGAAGCAGGGTCTCTCACTGAACCTGGAGCTTGCCTGGTCTGACTGACTGGCTTGTTCTGGGATCACCTGTTTGTGCGCCTGTGTGCTGTGACTGCAGGCAGTTGCCACGCCTGCTGAACTCTTGCATGGGTTTTAGGTGTGTGGACTGTGGCCCTCACACACACACACACACACACACACATACACACACACACGGCCAGCACTCAATCCACTGAGCCACCTCCCCAGCACACACGCTCAGTTTTATGAGGAGAGAGACCACCTCCACACAAAGCCACCTTGGGAAGAGAGACGCACTTGGGCACCCAGATCTTCCACCCCCACGCCAGCTCATGCCACATGTTACTCAGTTTTCCCACAATTAATTTTATGTGAAAGAAAATAATTTTTTTTTTTACTAAAATGAACAATTTTTAATTGTCATGGCTGTATTTCAGGAGCTTCTGAGACTCTCCTAGCAGCATGTGGCCCCTAGTCAGGACAGCATTATACCCCGGCTGAGGGTGCAGACCCCTAGTCAGGACAGCATTATACCCCGGCTGGGGGTGCAGACCCCTAGTCAGGACAGCATTATACCCCGGCTGGGGGTGCAGACCCCTAGTCAGGACAGCACTGCACCCTGGCTAGGGTTGCAGCAGTAGACGTGCAATGCACCCAGGCTGATTGTGCGCTGAAACAATCTCTTCAAATTGTATGCACATTAATGCAGACATCTCACATCAAGTCCTTTGAAAGCCGACTAGGAAACCAGCGTGAGACTCACATACATTCCCAGGTCCGCTTATGCAGGGACTCTAGATGGACCGTGCAGAGCTAACATGCCTGATTGCTGAATGCTACTCTTCTTGTACTGAAGTATTGCCCCGACAAAGTCACAGTAAATTCCAGACAGAAGCCTACAGCTCTCCAGGATGCCTAGGACTAGAAGGTGGGCAATCAGTCTCCTGATTCATTTTTATCATCTATTCAACATTCTTCCAAAATTCGGTGGCAGTGTGGGCTTCCAGTTCCCAGTGCCACTCACTGGCCACTGCAGTGAGTGCCACCAGCCTTTCCTGGGTCTTGCTCCATGCCATTCCAGCCCACACGAACCCAGCCAGGTACATGTCACAGCTCCCCAACTGCATTAGTCCATTTGCACAGATATCACAAAATTGTCCATGGCTGACTAATCTGTAAAGAGGAGAAAAATGTTTTCCACAGTTCTAGAAACTGGGAAGTCCCAGCTTAAGGCGCCAGAGAGTTCTGTGTCTGGTGAGGGCTACATTATCTAGAAAGGAATCCTCAGCATCCTCACATGATAGACAGCAGAAGGAGAAGGGAAACAAAACCTTATGTCCAACTCCCGGGAAGACCCCAGAAGGCCTGATCACTTCCCAACACCACAGTATTAGAACACCTGCATTTTGTAAGGGATACTGTAAAATCACCCAGCTCATGTGAGTTGAGCAAGATAATGTGGCAGCCCACAGACATCTACTGAGCAATCTACCCTGAGGCTAGAGATAAGAGAGCCAGACCCAGGCTGTCTGCATAGAGCTTACATTCCATCAAGAAAAAAAAAAATGACATGGGACAAGGTAGAGTGGTGTGACACATGCCAGGGTAGAATAAAAAGTGAGGAGAAGATGGTGAGCAGCCCAGCAAAGCAGGCCAGGCCTGGTTGTTTCTTCTCTGGGGAAGCTACTGACTTTTGAGTGAAAGCCAGATTCTTCGAGTCTGGCCCCTGTCTGCCACCTGAGCAAGAACACTTCCAGAAAAGACGGGGTTCTTAGGGCTGCGTTCCTGTCACAGACATCCTCCTGGCACCAAACAGGAGCCTAGGAACATCCTGGAGCTCGGCTTCTTGGCCCACATGCTGCTTTCTCCATGCCCCACATCACCACACCTGCTGTCCTACCCCTCTAGCCTGCCAGGAAGCTGGATAGAGAAGGATTCTGCAGCTGCCCCTTCATACTCTTGCTCCTCCAGGTCTATCAGAATGATCTAGAATATAGCTATTTACTTTGCTCCCCCGACTAGTCATCTTGCGTGTTCCCTTTGTTTTCGAGATGAAAACCCAGTGGGAGACAAGAAAGGACCCAGCCCATCTGTAGCCATGCTCACTCAAGGCCACAAACTCAGGGTTTCCAGTGAGTTCCTCAGTGATACCCTGGGAGCTGACTCTCACCAGTGGAGCCGGAAGCTCATTCAAGGAGGCCAGAGACAGCGTGGGTGTAACCTGTCCCAATGGTCACGGCATCGGCGGTGGGAGGAGAGATGACTTGCCTCTCCCTCTGTCATTCCAGGGGAGGACAAATCTGAGGAGAGAAAAAAAAATGAAAACTGAGCAGATTCAAAACACTGTCAGTTTGTAAAGAAAGAGTGGCAGACGTTGTACCGTGTTGACACCAGTGTGTACCACAGAACGCTCCACTAGGCCAGCCTGGTGTGTTCAGAGCATGGGAACCTGGGGAGGGGAGGGGAGGATGGCATGGGTGAACCCAGAAGCAGAACTTCCCTTCAGAGAAACTGCTCATCTGTTTAATTCTCTTTGTATCATCCACACGGTTCTGAAACTGTGTGAAATGAAAGATGGAAAATATCCTCTAGAAGAGCCATACCCACCCCAGGGTGGAGACCCAACCAATTACTACAGTCTTTTTCCACGCTCAAATGACTCTGCTCCACGCCATCATTTCACAAGACTAACCTCATTCTTCCTATAACGTCGAAATGCCCTGTCCATGTGTCCCATGTGTGGCAAATTGTGCCTAATGGCACACAGTTGTAGGTCCAGGTTAGGAGAACTCAGCCAGAGCACACCAGCGTGAAGATGCAGATTCTCAAGGCAGAAGGGCCTGTGAATGGCAAGGAGCAGCAAGGAGGCAGAGTCCTACGCCCACCTAGCTCATCAAGGACGGGCAAACTCAAGGGAGCCATCTGTAGAGGAGCCAGGATGACTTGAGGACAGAGATACAAGTGCAGCTACCTTTTTGCACCAACAGACCCACAACCTACATGCACTGTGATCCCCTGGGGCTGCCAAGAGTGACACAAACCCTAGGACATCACCCGACAGTAGGGATGTTAAAAAAAAAAAAAAAAAAAAAAAAAAAAACAAAAAAAAAACAAGGCAAGAATGCAGCAAAGAAAGATAAGCCTGGTGACATTCATTCTAGCTATTCAGGAGGCTTATACAGGATGATGGTAAGTTCATGTGCTGGAGCTCCAGAGTGGGCTGTAGGTCCTGAGTAACCTAGTGAGGGGTACACCTAAATAGCTGAGTCAGGAGATCCATCCACACATATGTAGAGATCCTGGGGAGTGATGGCTTGATGGGAGAGCACTTGCCTGTCATGGACGAGACGCTGAGTTCAGTCCTCATTACTGAAAGAGAGAGAGAAAGAGAGCGGGGAGAAGCAGGGCACACATAAATATGGAAATATAAAAATGAAAAAAAGCATGACATATAAAGAACTATGCACTCACACACACGACTGCAATAATACAAACTTAAAACAATGATGGGATATAAGCTGGAGAGAGATCAAGGTGGAGAACCGGGAGTCACTTCAGTGAAGCATTGGCCGCACCAACAATCCTATGCTGATATTACCTTTGAAATGAAAGTTTCCAGAGCTTTACAATGAAATTTATGTCAAATTAATTTCTGGGACTCAATGAAGCTGAAAATGAATTCACAATGAGGCGCACTTAGCAGGAGTGTGTAGGGGCACAGAGGGGCTGATCAAAGAGGTCCCCTTCCTGCAGTTAGCTCTAATTTCCTGATTATGACACCTTTTCTTCTCGCACAATCTAAGAAATGATATGCTGTTACAATTACTGTATATGCGGAATGTGTGACCAAATGGAAGTTGAATATTGCTATGTTATTATGATCAGTATTATTATTAGTTGAGTATCAACAATGTTCATAATCTTGAGATATAATGAAGAGAGTTTGTGAGCTACAGATTAATACTTTAATTTAGGCATACTTATAATTCTGATATAATACATACACCCTGAGAAAATGATTATCTTAAGTGGAAGAATTCCTTAAATTATATGCTTCTGGTCCCTTCTCTTTCCAACTGCAGGCCAACAGAGGAAGTTAACATTTTCTATAAAATGGTTCCTTTCTTCATGTACAATATTAATAAATTCTAAAGTATATTTTAAAGAAATTTAGGGTTTTTTTTTTTTTCATTAAAATTGTCCTGTAATGAGCCGGGAATGGTGTTCCATGTCTGCAATCGAAGCACCAGAGAGGTGGAGGAGGCAGGAAGGTCAGGAATTCAAGGTCATCCTCAACTATATAGCATATTCTAGGCTAGTCAAGGCTACCCGAGACCCTGTCTCAGAAAAACAAACGAAAATGTTCTGTAAACATTCATAAAATTCGTGTATCTCTTTATTCTATTTACCATGCATTTATACCTTCATTTCACAAGCATTACATGTGTGCCGAAAGATTAAAATGAGAACTTAACTGTTTAACTTCATTCAAATCACAGAATTCAGAGATGGGCATTTTCACTCTCTTATCCTAAACTACAGTGAACAAGAAACACACAGCCAAAAGTATCGCTGGCATCCTAGGCAGGCTTGTTACTATGTATACTTGCCTACTTAGTGAACCCCACAGCCAAGCCATCCTGGGTGAACAGGTGACAATCACCAGAACAGAGTCCCACAAAACAAGGTGTGGTGTGCGGCTGCTTTACTGATAGAGACAGAACACACACCTCTATCAGGACTCGTGGTATCCTCTGTGAGGAACAAGCACTCTTCCAGCAGCTTCCAGGGTGCTGCCAGTGAGGGGGCAGCTCTCTGTGTGTCCTATAGAAGCCCTGGTATTATTGCATGGATGTTGAAGGTATAGACTGATTGTAACTGAATCAATAATACAGGGCAGTAGATAATTATCTATTCATAGATAACTCACAAGGCAGCCATGGCCTTGGAGCTGTCAGGAATCATTTGGGTCGTCTGCTGGGAAAGTATCCCAGACCTGTTCTAAAGGTTCAGATCCCCGCCCCGCCCCCTGCTCCCCACCCCAGGGAGGCAGGGTGGGCTTTCTTAGCTGAATCCCACCTGGTCCCGCCTACTCTGCATCAACTTCTCCTTGTAACAATGTTTTCTTTTCTTTCTTTTTCAGTGTTTTGTTTCTTTATCTAAACCCCTAGCCCCTTTGTAGACCCAACCATGCACAGAATGAGCTAAATTAACTTTAAAAGCTCACATATTTGTCTTTGCCACGAACATAAAATCTACTGAACTGCTGCATTTTTTAGCTAGATGCTCTAGATATTTCTTTCCACCCCCTCAAAATATACAAAACCTAATTAATAAATATTTAGTTAGAAGTCTATAAAATATAATATCACTCATTTCATTAATTGCTCAATGGGTTATTATATAACTTCTGTCATTCATGAAAACAACTTGTCTGTGGGCTAGACATTCACTTGACCAGGAATTCCTGAATGTGCACAGGCATTGCCAAGAAAGCCAGCCAATTACAACAAGAGCTGTTGTTTCGTTTTTTAAAGTGGTGGGTCCCTTACCTATTCGCAAATAAAAATATCCTCTTTTCCAGGAACAAGACCATGACATGTAAAACAAGCCACTGCTCAGTGAAACACAACACCCGCAAAATCAGCAAATCAGGCATAAAATATTTACAGGCTTCCAGTCACCCAGGGTGAGCTACCTGGAGAATTGTGCCTGGTTCCTGAATCCCACACTTCCTGCTCGGCCCTGCTGGTACCACCCCAGGCCTCTTGGCATTGCCCCAGGCCTCCCAGTACTGCCCCAGGCCCCTCCACTATTGCCCTGTTCTAATTCCCTTCTATTGCTGTAATTAAATATCCCGGCAAAAAGAAATTTAGGGGGGAAGGGGTTTCCTTTCAGATTACGATTCCAAGTTACAGTCCATGGGACAGAAACTTCAAGCATCTGGTCACATCACATCCACAGCGAAGAGCAAAGAGGTGTGCAAACATGCTTCCTTCATAGTCCTCACCTTGCTTTCTCCACTCTTGCCTATTAGGACCCCTGCCTAGGGAATAGTGTTGCCCACACTGGGCAGGCTCATCCCACATCAATTAACTTTCTTTCCAGGTGATTCTAGGTTTTGACTAGTGTGAGAGCCTGTTTTAGGGTTCCTCGTGGCTTTACCCAGCAGGTCCGCATAGAGGATGATTAGGACCACGGGCCTGAGTGCAGGTGTCTGAAATGGTCTGCACTTGGCAGAAGGTCTTGGCGTCCAGCTGCCTCCACCCCTCAATGCTTCATAGGCACGCACGGCCATCGTCAGCTTTTACACTGGTGTTGGGCATTCAAACACAGGCCCTCATACTTCTAGAGCATGTGCTCTTACCCATTGAGCCACCTGCCCAGCCCCTCAAATGCTCTGTAACTTGGAATGTTGCCAGAAGAGGTGGTGGAGATGATGCTACCACATCAGAAACAGGAACCCAGCACTCACCTGACATGTGCTTCTGATCCTGCCTGGATCTGGAGTCTCTGTTCTGGGACCTTCATCACAGGCTCCTCCTCTTCCTTGTCTCTCCCCTTGCACTTTCTTCATGAGTCTACCCTCTGTTCCTAGAGTACCCTCGGCCCACCTCACCTCACCCCTTCCCTTTTCTCTTTTCATAGCTACATATGTGCCCCAATAAAGTTTTTGGTGCCTGCTTCCCAGATTCACTGAATGACACAAACTGAGGAAAAGCATCTTCATTTTCCCAAACCTCAAAGTGAGATGTCAAGCGTGTGTGTGTGTGTGTGTGTGTGTGTGTGTGTGTGTGTGTGTGCGCGCGCGCGCGCGCGCGCGCATGGAGGCCAGAGGAGGGCATAGGCATCCAGCTTTATCACTTTTCACACTTACGCCCCAAGAACAGGGTCTCCCTCTGAACCTGGTGCTTACCATTTCAACAAGGCTGCCTCTGCCTCCCGAGTCCTCCTATTTGTAAGGCAAGCACTTTGCTGACTGAGCTAGCTCCCCGGGCCTGGTATGCATGCAGACTCTTGACCTCTCCAGTGCTGCAGCAACTTCCATTGAGAACCCTGCACATTCATCTGTACTCAAGAAGCTTTCAAATGCATCAAAATAAATGGACAGATTGTCCTCTGGCCTAGACGCGCACGCACACACACACACACACACACACACATACACACACACACACACACTGCTGCAGCTTCCTGCACCCACTCCCGAGTCCCTGTCGTGACTAACAGCCATGCCCAAGGCAGGGTCCTGGCCTCGCGATCCTGTCTCATTCCAGGCCATCTTTCTTCAACTCACAGAAAACTGTTACATTTCTTCCTGCAGTTTTACCAGGTCCTGTGGCAGGAGGAAACTATGCTCCCATCAAATTGACCCCATGAGAAATAATCTTTGCCCCATTTCTGCCTGGCCTGTGCCCCCAGTCATAGCTCACAGGCTCCAGCACTGGGCCTCATGACAGACACGCGATGCTCAAGGCATTTTACCCCCTTACCAGTACCACCTAGAGCTGGTACATGTCACCAACAGAGAGCACAGACTTCAAGAGCCATTCTAACCACCACGACCACCACGACCACCACGACCACCCCTTTCCTCAGAAAGCAATTCCTTGTGTCTCACTCACCAGAAATTTCAAAGCTATCATATGAAGGGCAGCCACAGCATAAAACCACTATGTAAAGAATGGGTACCTCCAAACTGAAGACGTGTAATGGCGCGTACACCTGTCCTGATTGTGTGCCTGAGACGGAGAATGGAGATCTGGTAGGATGAGGCAGGTTGGTACACAACGCCTGAAGAAGCGGCCTCCTTACACCAGATCTTGTGGTCTTTGAATTTCTATGCTTGTGGAGTTTGAGGAGGAAACTTCAGCCTCCAGGTCAGACAGAGAGGGCTCACAGAGGGCTATGATGACCTCAGTCTCCATCAGCACCAGACAGGTCCAACCTTTGCCCTTTGGAGCCTGACACCACAGCTCAGGCAAACCTCAAGCTCTGTAGTCACACTACTTTGCTGGCCACTCCTCAGCAGGAAGAAAATGCTATGGTGAGTTCACTGGGATCATCTCCTCCCTGGAACGAAACTGCATGCTCTGGGCCACCAGACCTGTTGGCTAGGAGGGGACATTAAGAGTGACAGACACTGGCCTCCGCCATCAGCTCTTGGAGGCATTTGAGGAAAAACACAAATCCTTTGAGCCTCTAAACTCCGGCTCATTTCCCCAAGGGCCAAGAGCATCTCAAGAGGTTTGAATCTTCAGGAAGGCAAGTGTACCAGCCTTGCCCTCCACCCGGTGCCAGCCTGGAGTCACGGAGTTAGACATCTGCACTGCCCCTGGCCTCCACATGTACGATGCCCCCGCCCCTCTGTTCTAGCTCCCCAACTCCCCGTTCCTGACAGAATGATGACTGGGAAGAGTGCTCATACCTTTCTTCACCTTGCAGGTGCTGCTGTGGTGGTGACATGCCCGTACCATAGGAAAGTGGCTCCAATATTGATGTCTTTACCTTCTGACTGGGCATCTGTGAGTCAAACGGACCACAAAAGTTCTGGGCATTATTTAAAAGGAACTTCGGGACAGAGCTGCTGTTTGATGGATGAGGGGATGGAAATCTGAAGAGATACAAGGGAAGCCCAAGCCGCAGATACACGAGGTTAGCAGCAAACCAACATTTGAGCCAGGTGTGCTCAGGCTGGGCACTCTCCACCATCTGCAGCTCACACTCAAGTTCAGCCCAGTGAAGGCAAGTGGAAGTCGAGTAGTTACCATGGAGATGCCAAGTTAGCAGAGCATGCAGGTCAAAGTGCAGAACTTTCTAGTAGATGATAGACAAAGACAGACAGACAGATAATATATAGTTAGGTAGGTATATAGATGATACATAGATGAAAAAGCAGATGATAGATATATTATTTGATAGATAGATAGATAGATAGATAGATAGATAGATAGATAGATAGATAGATAAAGGAGCATTCCAAAGCTGATCTCAAAATCTGTCTCTGGTATTCTCTTCTAGGCTATTATGGAGATAGATAGATAGATAGATAGATAGATAGATAGATAGATAGATAGATAAAGGAGCATTCCAAACCTGATCTCACTCAAAATCTGTCTCTGGTATTCTCTTCTAGGCTATTATGCAACTCCACTGTTATTACAAAGTGCTAAACCACTCCTAAGCCCCAAAGAAATCATAGGTGGATTGTGAAGGATCAACTTCATGCAATAAGCCATCATTCAAAAGCGATGTCTGTCTGAATCTTGCCCAGCACTAGCGTTTCTCTAACAGACTGTGGCTGATGTTTCATAGTAAACCATGAGAGTGGGTAGACAATGGCCAAGCCATTTGCACTCCTTTATCATCCCGCCAAAGAGCAAAACCTCTTCCCAGCCACTCAGACATCCCCCAAGGGGACTCATTCAGAGTCCTGAACTCACTCAGGAAGAGTTGAGGCCTCTCCTCACCTGAGCAGAGAGCCATTAAAGGAAAATAAGGGTGTATACTTATACCTCCACTCCTCACCCTGAAAATCAAACTGCCCATCAGTGGAGAGAAGTGCAAATGTACACTTCCTTCTAAGTGATGTCTAAACTGAGAGTTAGTTCTAGTGTCCAAGAAGACAGAACCTTATCTACCCTTTCTAAAGCTGTGTTGAGGATGATACACAGCCTGGGCTACACTGCTCAGGAAAACCCTATGGCTGAGTGGATGGCTGCTCCCGATGCTAAAGATGAATGTCCCTACAGTGCTACTAAATGACAAAACTATCTCTGTTCTCCACAAGGAAGAGGTCCCCAGGAAGCTAAGACAATAGGCAAAGGAATTCTGGTGTTAACTTGTTTAATTATGAAAGTCAAAAACTACTTGAGACTCTGCCCATTAATGAATGATCCTGGTTAATGAGTGATCCAGGTTAATGAATGACCCTGGTTAATGAGTGATCCAGGTTAATGAATGATTCTGGCTCAATCACAGCTCTTTCACCAATCACTGTCTTTACTGTGAAGTTTTCAAAAATTGCCTAAGTGGGGCTAATAGAGAACCTGTGTACGAACTGAACTCATAGAGGTTCACACTCACCAACCACACACATATACACACATGCACTCCCTGGCACACACATGGGAT
Source organism: Peromyscus leucopus (assembly GCF_004664715.2). Lineage (NCBI taxonomy): Eukaryota > Metazoa > Chordata > Mammalia > Rodentia > Cricetidae > Peromyscus > Peromyscus leucopus. The sequence continues at coordinate 68,658,616 of NC_051079.1, read as the reverse complement.
TTACCTCAACATGCATATGTGTAACTTGTGTATATACACACACACAAATGAGAAAGCAGATAGTCACTAGGTAGGATGGGTAAGATTTTAATATTTAAATTTAACCACCTGTCCCTTCCAATCATGTCCAAGTGGGAAGGCTAAGCCTGTCACCATCATCACCTGGTCACCTGAATGGTTGTCAGAGTCCGTACTTACCTCCTTGCCTGGACTTGGAACTCTGTAAGGATAGTTGTGAATCTTTGTCATTCTTGTCTATGGTCTCAATCTACAAGAGCTGTGGGTGGGTTATTTGGAAATGATAAATGACAAGAGAGAGGAGGGTGGGGGATGTATGGGTGTGTAAACATGGTTTGACATACTGTTTCTGAAGAGGACTGGAACAGGTTCTTTCCCGGACTTGATCTTTCTGGGCTGAGTCACTGGGGATGGAGGTGCCTCTATTTCAGGAATACACAGCACGATTAAGATGCTTGACTGATAGCTTTGGTTGGGTCTTAGTTCTGGTTTAATTAACAGGTAATTATGGTCTTGCTTGGACTAAAGACAAGTAGTTAGTTAAAGAGACTCAACCAAGGAGCTTCTCTGACTACACTACACAGAGCACGTGATGCTGGAACCAGAGGGTTCCCCCTGCGCTATCATTGGTCAAGAGGTAGATAGCTTAAGGCTTCTAGATCTCTCTTCCCTAAGGCCATCTCTCCTCGGGATATTGACCACTCTGTTCTGCATATCGAGAACTCGCCTTAAAACAAATTTCCCCCACATGACAGACCACATACACCTGTTTGCCCAAGCTCCTTCCTGTCCTCTGTGCTTGGTGCCCTGAGTCTAAAAAGCACAGTGACAATAAAACAATTTTGCCGCCAGATTTGAAACAAGAGGCTCAAGGATAGATCACAAATCTGAAGATTGCTGATCCCCAACTCAGCATTTATCATTTTGAAGGGAAACCCGTTACTAATTATGATGGATCACCACGTGGTTATTGGCATACAACTTAGCAGGAGCTTGGAATATTGCATGTCAGTGACACAACACAGTTCCCTCCGCTTCTACCGATTTATGTTAGCAAATATCTAAGAAAACAGCGGTAGATTTGAGATTGGAAGACCACTCCACCCTAGCAATAAATGAGCATAAATTATATACAAATGTACATCCAAAGGGGGACTGATCCAGCTCACAATCAACATGCTTTTAGCTACTGTCCTTTTCTTACACGGGACTAAGAACTAAGGTAAGATGATACATCAAAAGTGTGTGTGTGTGTGTGTGTGTGTGTGTGTGTGTGTGTACATGTATATTTATTAGGAGAAACTCCCACCAGGAAAAGAAACTGAAATTCAAGCATCTGGACTATAAGAAATAATATTAAACTTCCAACAGTTAAAGAGCCTGTTTTATGGGGCTGGAGAAGTGGCTCAGAGGTTAAGAGCACTGGCTTTTCTTCCAGAGGTCTTGAGTTCAATTCCTAGCAACCACAGGGCAGCTCACAACCATCTATAATGAGATCTGATGCCCTCTTCTGGTATGCAGGCATGCATGCAGACAGAACTGTACACATAAAAAGTAAATAAATCTTTTTAAAAAATTAAAAAGCCTGTTTTATGTATTTTTGTTTTGTCTGGTCTTTCACTATTTTTTTCACTATGAAGTCCTGACTGGCCTGGAACTCACTATGTAGACCAAGCTTGACTAAGACTATCTGAGATCCCCTTGCCTCTGCCTCCCAAGTGCTGACATTACTATGCTGAGCTTTGTTTTGTTTTTGAGACAGAGTCTTGCTCTGTTGTCTAGGCTGGCCGGAAACCTTTAATACTTCTGCCTTGACAGCCTGAGTACTGGGATTGCAGGGGTACACCAGCACACCAAACTTAAATGTTTTTAAAATAGAAACAGCACAGATTAAATTGCTATTGTATTTATACTCCATATAAAACACACTAGGGGAGTTGCAGTTTTAATTGTAAAAGATCGATATGTGTATCAATGTAACGGAAGCGATCTTGGCAGTTATTTAAACTTATGATGAGAAAAACAGATGCCAGCTTAAAGCTGTGTCAAGTTCCATGATGTTAAAACGTGTGTGCATATGTCGTGTGACTTTTCCTACAGAGGCAAAAAGAAATGTCTGTTCACTTCAGCTAGAGAGAGCATAGACAGCCCAAAGCAAGGATACTATCCAAGTTCATCTTGGTGAGCCCCTGAGTTTACCAGGGTCAGTGGCAGGACCAGGAGAGAACCGCGGGCAGTTTCAGCCAGTGAGCTGTTGACCCCTGGACATCTGTCACTCGTGTGTAGGATAAAGACTGTTGCTAGGGTCTAGGTGTTGATTTATCCCTCCCAATCATGAATTGTCACTTGACACCAATGTGATGCCTTCAAGAAGTGGGAGGTGGGGGAAGTAGTTAAGTCCTGAGGACTCCACATTCATAGATGGTGGGGTTCCCCTGTGAGAGGAGTTTAAGGACTACCCCTTAAAGACACGGAGAAGGGCCATTCATAAAGCACAGCCGGCTGCCTCAACTTCCCCAGAAGATTTCTGCTGGATGTTTGTAAACCACTGATTTGATGATGTTTTGCTATGTTTCTGCTGCTCCCATCAGCTGCCTACAATTATGCTTTTACTTTTGGTAGCTCTACATTTAATAAGCTTATTCATCCAAAACCAAAAGCACAGCTATGATAAATCCTTCTCTGGACCACACAGAGCATACCCTCATTTCTCTAACAGTTAGGGGTCACATGGCTTTCATAATGTAAGAGCCCTGAAGGTAGGCAACCTTCCTAACTGCTCACTGTCGGTGACTGTCCGTGTTGCTGGTGTGACTGTAGTGAATCTTTGGTGAAATGTTCAGGTAACCCTTTCTCCCATGCTCCTAAAACATCTTTATATATCCTACTACCTTTCCATTCATTAAGCCAGACCTCGTTTCCAGAAAAGGGGGTGTCACAGAAGAAATGGGGAAAATGTAAAATGATACGTTCAAAAGAAGCAGTCATACCATAATCTCAGTTGCTTCTCTAAAGTTATGCAGAATGAAGCCCCAGCTGTGAAGACGGATTAGAGAAACGGACAAGTCATACTTAGAGGCACAAAAACAATGACTTCATCTTACATTTGACTAAGTTTTTTTTTTTTTTTACTTTTGATAAAACAATACAATTAACACCCAGACTTCTAATTTTGTTTGTTTTGACACAGGCTCAAGATGTGCATCCTAGACTGGCCAATATCATAAGATCCCCTGCCTCAGCCTCCCATGTACTGCCTTTGCAACATCACAAATGACTTTGGTTTATTTAAAAGCCTTAGATTTTTAAAAGTGTAACATAAAATCTAGCATGTCATTATTAATTTCATCTCTGGCTTCCTTGTGTTGGATTGGATTGGATTGGATTGGATTGGATTGGATTGGATTGGATTGGATTGGATTGGATTGGGACACATCATCACTATGTAGCCCAGGCTAGCCTTGAGCTAACACTCATCCTTCTTCAGCCACTACAGTGCCAGAATTGCAGCTACTTGCCACCACTTCTGACTCCATTCCTGGTTTTTATGTTTTTGTTGTTGTTTTGTTTGTTTGTTTGGTTAGTTGTGTTTTTATTTGTTTTGTTTTGCTTTTTAACCATAGATAGAATAACCATTTATATGACTCTACTTCCAAAGGCCATACTATGATAGCAAACTTACTGCTCAGACTGTGACAGATTTCTCTGTGAGAATGATCAAGAAATCAACACCTAGAAATCCCCAGAAGACATCAAAGTGACGACAGGTTACAGAGAAAGTGGGACACACAGCCAGCTGAAAAGCTGAGCTGAGCCTTGGCAGAGGCAGGCTCCTACAGACAATCCCAGTCTAAATAAGGTCTCCAAAGTCTACAAGTGGAGGTAGAGGCAGAGGTGGAAATAGGGATGTGGGAAGACAGACAGGTGTAGATAGAGTGGGTGGTGCCGGGCTTGATTAGACCCGATGTAGGCTAGCTACAAATAGAGATGTGAGTGTTTAATGGTCCTGTTCGGCTTTGTGCTTGCTGGATTGTATATTATAAAACATTTCCTTCCTCCTTGCTTGATTCATGTGTGAATAGCAAACACCCCGATGCTCACCAAAAGTGCCAAGAATTATCTAATGCGATTAAAAGGAAGAAGTCAAGAATCCCTGGAACATCACACCTGACGCTCTGTGAGTTATTGGCCTCTTAAACGTCCATAACCCAGCCCATCAGCGAGAGCCTTTATTTACCCTTAAGGCACTTGGCAGCTGCTAAATGCCTGTCTGTGGCAGTTTGGTGGAGACAATAATAATACATTATAAATCAATGAAAATGAAGTTTTTGCTGTGATAATCTCATAGAGATTTGCCGGCGTTTGTATGAAATTCAATTCTGTTTGATTGCATCAGCATATGCTTCATAGCGCTTCCTGCACTATTGATTTTGAAGGTTCTTATCCATATGTCTAAATTATTTCTATTACATCTTTGCATTACTGTTTAGAAATAACCTAGGTAAACGGAAGCCATTTCTTCCGTTTTCAGTCACATTTTCTTCTGGCTCACTCTGGTTCAATGCTCAGGTTGTGTTTTGAATGGAAAGAAATGTCTTTCTTAAAAGTCCTCCTTTCTATAGCCAACAGCTAATATCACCCTATAATTGCAATGTGCCAATTTCCCTTTATAAAACATTTATTGTTGTCTTTGTTGTTATTATTTTCACTGTTATCATTTTCTGAGTGCCTAGGACTGTTAGGAAAGGTCGTCTCTTCAAATACCGCTGTAAGTGATTTCAGAATTTACAGCCACATATTCATCTTCCTTGAAAACAGTGAAAAAGTATGTATAGCACTGAGGACAATTGGGACATGGAAATAATGATTTCCATCATGGATCAGAAGGGAAAGGAAGCCAAGAGGACCTTGAGCTCTACTGAGTGCCTGGTGGCTCCCAGGTGCCTCTTCTGCTCTGTGGGAGCAACATCTTTGAGTAGACCATGTAAGCTCAGTAGTGCCCACTTCCAGGCACAGTAGCAGAGCCCTAGATCCCTCTGGCTCACTGGGCCACTGTCCATCTCTCAGAAGCCCAGTCTCTTTCCATTCAGAGATTCAAATCCACGTGACCCTGTGAGATGGGAACATGTGGGGAAAGGGAAAGTTAATAGAGTCACTTAATGAGGCTTCCCTGCTTAAGAATGGAATTGATTTCTGGGAAAAGAAAAAGAAAAAAAAAAAAAAAAAAAAAAAAAAGCTCCAAGAAGTTAGCCTGCCATCTGGCCTTAAATATTTGAACCTCCTGTGTTTCAAGAATGCAAGACAGTCACTTGCCCAAGCAAGAACACTGTGCCCCAAACTAGCCTGAAATTCTGTACAAATCATGTCACATGATGCAAAGAAAGCAATGGGTGTTGCCTTTTAAAAGAGAATAAACCACAATGTTTTTAAAATGCACATAGGCCTGCCTAGACTCCCAAGTTGAGGAGGCTGTCTGCCCTTATAGCAAATCTCAACATTTCTACCATGCTTTACATTTGCAGAAAATTAGCATCATATAAATTGACCTAAAACACTCGTTATTATCTTCTCTGAGGTCATTCTAGCTATAAGTGAAAATAGGTAGTCCACCGTCAATTCTTAACATACTCAATATAAAAAGTTAATTTGTTTTCATTTCATTCCTATTGCATAACCCTTCCTTTTTGTCTTTAAGTAAGTACTCTAACAGGAAATAAAATCAAATCAAACACAAACACAGTTGACAAGTGGATGTGTGTCCTCCTGCCTCTACAGAGCAGAAGAGTAGTCAGAGCCAGGTCTCCATGGAGGGACGCCAGAGAAAAGACAGGCAAAGGGTGCGGAACAATGGACAGAGCCCCAAGAGGCCTGAGTCCAGCATGGCCTCTGAGCAATTCAGAGGCTATGGTGGCAGATGGTAGTCTTCTGTTCCTATGCATCCCCAGGGACTGGACAAACAAGGTCCCTGAGGAATGTGTGGTGGGCCAATGCTTTTTCCCCTGAGCATCTCTGAGCTCTGTGGCTAAGCTGGAAGCATCGGAAGGCACACGGGTATCCGAGCACACATTGCTGTGAGACCAGTCCTTCCTCTGCACGCCAGGATGATGATCTGAGAGAGTTGGGCTGGGGTGACTCCCCTTAATGTCACCTGAGGGTTAGACATCAATTTCTTAGTAAGACAAAGAGATTTGGTAACCGCACTTTTAAAATGCAGCGTGAAGTTATCCAACTGAAATATCATTTAAATCAAATCCATGCATACATCTGTACATGCATAGGCACCTTCTGCAAGTCCTTTCCAGGAACCACCTGTGGTCCCCTTCATTGACTCTTAATAGCAGAAGGTATGGCTTTAACACTAGATTTTAAAAAGCAAAATATCAGATTCTAGCATAAGGGGTAAAGCTTTCCAGTGTTTACTTATACCATGGCAAACAATAGCTGTCCTTATCCTACAGAAAGGTGTCAGCCCTACAGGTTTTAACACAAGTCCTAGCTTTGAGTCTAACCGGTGCCACTTCTGGTTCAGCTTCATGCTTTACCAAAACCTTTTCAAAGACTTTTACACGGTGATTTTACACATCGTTTTCACACTCAACTACATTCGATTTGTTCATGCGATAAATATTTGCCAAAGAGCCTCCCTGGGGATGTCACAGATATGCTAAAGATGACAGAGTGAAGCAAAGGAGGATCAGTGGGCAAAAGCCGGTGTCCTGCACGGCACATCTCATGGTATCACCTTTACAAAATGTTCAAGGCTGAACCACTGCAAAAGGGAGCATTTCCAGATACGTGGAAAGGCCAGGGCTCCCGCCCTAGAAAATCAGCAAGCTGGTAAATGCCAGGCCCCAAAATGCTTTTCATTCTCTGGGACCTGGAGCCACCTAGACTTGACTCCCTGTTGACAAGCCCTATATTTTTGCACTCTAAAATTAACCTTAGCATTTTGGTCACACATGGACATATGCAATATCTTTGGCGGTGACACTGGATAAAAAGACAGCATCTGGACTTTCTGAAGAAAGGACCATAACACAGATAGACCTACCTTTCCTGCCCCTCTCTAGTCTCCAGTGCTAGCCAAGCAGTCTCCCAGTGAGCTAGGACCCAGCCAGCCTTGGAGTTTTGACTCCCATTTGGGTCAGCATCAAAACATTTAAAAGTGAAAGTGAGGGGGCCGTGCGCACGTGAACACGCTAATGTTAGTGCTCTCTTTCACTAGGTTAACAGCCCCTTGTCTCTCTCTCTCTGTAGCGGCCAGAATATGGCAGGGTTTTCAAGACTGCATAGCTGACTTCTGTTGTCAGACTCCCTCCCAAAGCCAGGCCCCACTGTTTGAGGCTCTCCTGAGTTCAAGAGACATTTATCATCCTATGGGGAGAGCTTCTTTGGGAGGCCACGTCTAAGGAACACCAAGTCTCCTCACTCTGTTCTCACCACATGCATAGCTGGCAGTCTGCCCCTTCCTGCCCACAGACTTCCGCTCCTCCATCCACGGAGCCAGGTCTCACACTTTTCATTGTCTGGTGCTGTGAGGTTGTTTTTCTGGGAAGTCATTTGAACGTAATCTATTTCCCATTCACGGTTTGCCTCATGCTTTGCAGCTCGCATTGGACCGCTGAACTGTAAGGAGAAACTGAGAGCACACGCCTCATCTTCTGGCCCATGGCAAGCAGGTGGTGCTGACTTTCAGACGTGTTCCTAAAAGCCAGTAGCAGAATGTCACATGACAAAGCTCATGACTGAGCCAGGACCAGGGTACATTTCTCTATCTGAGCCCAGTAGACAGTCCTTAGTTGGAAACGTCTATGTGCACATGAAGATGGAAGTGTGCACCCCTTCACTTAAAAAAAACAAAAAAAAAAACAAGTGAAAGTTGCTGCAAAAAGCCGAGCAATAAAAACCCATTCCCACCAAAAGAGAGATCATATGAAAACAGCACTAATGTACCTCAATGTTTTGTCAGATCTTGTTACACTTTGAAGAACACACAACAGTGAGTGACTGAGAGACCTTCACATGACAGGTAACGGTAACCCTGCCCTTCAGTCTGCATGTACTGAGGAGGATCGGGTCTCAGTCTTTTCCAGCCCTAATGAATTCCCTGAGACTGACCACAAATGCACACCATGCCACCCCAACACGGGGAGGGCTGGGGCCAGCTGCTGTGGGCACATTCAGAAGCGTGGTCTCTGGGGCACTGAGAGGGAGACGCCTGAGGTTCGCTGATGGTGACGACAGTTGCGGCCACTGTGCGGTGGGCAAGGACTGGCTTGTGCCGAGGAAGAGGAGCGCAGGACAACGGTCTGCGTCCCCGCTCTGCAGCACCATCCCGGCCCTTGCAGTAAAAGCAGGTGCAGGTGGGGTCTGCAGCCTCACTCGTGCTTTCTTCAACCTGGGCTTTTTCCCATTTTCCACCTGTGCTCCCTGACTCTCTGAGCTGCCTCTTTCTCCTTTTTCAATCTTTCTCATCTCGCCCTTCCATTGTTATTCACCCCATTTATTGCTTCAAGCAACCCTGACATAGTGGACGTCATCTGAAACCACAAACGACAGGATGCAATAAGCTGGAGAATAGCGCAATCTGGGGAAAAGTTCTTCATTCACTCTTGCTCCTAACTCTCTGTCTTCTTATCCTACATAGAAAATAAAAAAATCAATACCACCTCACAGGGCTTGATAAAAGCACCGGCCGAGTACAGCAGGCATGCTGGATATAGTAAATTAAAGTGATCAAAATTTTCCAGTCGACTCTGCCTGTAGCCTACATAAACTAACAGCCCTGTCTGCCCAGTGTCCATCAGCTGGAAGCTTTATTTTATCTGGGCCTCTGATTATCTGGGGAATGAATACATATACCTGCCTGGGCCTGAGAGTCTCAATCTCGGTGGGAGAGTAAGTGTGGCCACGGATGGATTGCAGGGGCGAGGTGAAGGGTGCAAGCACCTGTCTTCATAGCCAAGCAGATGCACTCACAAGCAATATGCAGACAAGAATACCTGTGTGCTTAAGCTTAGAGTGAGCACAGGGTGCGGGCCTGCCAGCCAGTCCTCAGCTCTGACCCCTCATGGGTGGCACAACCTTAAGAGAGTGCCTGACTCAATCAGCCAAGAGTCTCCACCTTCAAAACAGCAATTACAGCTACAGCTCGAGCAAAGAAAGATGCTGCAAACCTTAGCTGAGAATTCCAGACCTGTCCATAACAGCGTCTTTGCAAACACAACTGACACAGAGTTACTTTCTTCCGATTTGGGAGCAGTCAAACAAAGTGCTTGCACACATGCACGCCATAAGACACTGAAATATTGCTGTTTCCACCTCAGAGGGAGATCATTTTCCATCTAATTAGACAGGCATTCAGGGTGCATATTCCTGATAGACTAAATTATGAAAAGAGTTCCATTTTAACAGCAGCTTTTCCAATGCAACTTACTAATACAGAACAGGCATTACAGTTAGCTTAGAGCAAGATTCATAGTAGCCTGGCTCAAACCCACCAGGCTGCCTGCAGCAAGAGATAGAGCAGCTCTGCTCTCCGGGATGACAGCTGAAAAATCACAGACAACTCCAGCAGAAGCCCCGGTCCTCCCGTCACCCTTGCTAGGTGACTGACATTTGTCCAGCCTTGGAAATGAACTCAAGCTTTCCACCAACCATCAGAGAAATAAAGAAGGAATTGAATCCCCAAGCCAAGTAACATGCCAGGCCAGCCATAGGACAACCAGGAGTACAAGCAGAGAGCCAGGGGCCAGACACAGACCCCCAGCAAAGCCCACCTGACCGCAAACACGCTTTCGGGTCCAGACGCATCCCAAACTGTCTCTGAGATAAAGAACTAAACTTGAGGGATGGAGAGGTAGTTCAGTCGGCAAAGTGTTGGCCTTGCAGGCCTGGGGACCTGAGTTGCATCCCCAGCACCCGTATAAAGGAGAGCCAGGCATAGACACTTGTAACCCCAGCTCTAGGAAATGAGAGATAAGAGGTTCCTGGGGCTGGCTGGCCATCCAGCCTAGCCCACTTGGCAAGTTCCCGGCCAGAGAAAGACCCTGTCTCAAAAAAAAAAAAAAAAAAGACAAACCACTCTAGAGGAATGGCACCCAAGCTGTCCCGCACTTGACACCAACTGTGGCCCGCACTTGCATGAGCACGCTCTCACACCCACACACATACAAACATCCACACAAAAAGAACTAAATTCAAGATCTTGCCAACCTCCTCACCTGAGCAGTGAGTACTGTTAGTCCATTAGGAGTGCTACATAATAAAAAGGGTAGCTGTGGCCAGTGACCTTGAGTGTCTGCCCAGGTGGCACTCGGGGTTAGAGGTATTCTGGGGGGCTAGGAGAAGTGGCAGGGATGAGGCCAGAGCAAGGCTAGCGCTTCAAGTGCAGGTCTTTAGCTCTCTGGGAGGACGTTCTCTAAGCCTTGGTCTTCTCAGAGGTAAATTCGGGACGATCAAAGCGTCAAAGTGGTCAGACCATACAGGCTGGAGAAAGCCGGAAAGACAGTAAGTCCTGCACTCAGAAAACAGCAGGGCGAAGTGACCTTGAAGACCTTCTCCTTGAAGACCATGGTAGCTTCCAGACTCAGGTATATATGCAGAGAAATGGGAAAAGTGGACCGGATCCTGGGCAAGATCATGGCTGTCAATGTGGGTCACAATGAGCTTTAAACACACACATCTTTGTAGCAGGAATCTTAAAAGTTCTTATTAATAAAATCAAACCCGAGGCCAGTTATTGGGGTGAATACTGGAAAGTCAGAGAGACAGAACAAGCCACAGCTATCTCACCTCACCAGTTCCTCAGCTGGTCCTGTTTCCTCAGACTGGAAGCCTCTGAGTCCTTATCCAGAATGAATCCCAGCTGAACTGTGCTGCTTCAAAGCCTGAAAGCTTAACCAGCCAAAATGCTTCTAGTTTCTGGTCCTCACGCCTTATATACCTTTCTGCTTTCTACCATCACTCCCTAGGATTAAAGGCTTGCTTCCTGGGATTAAAGGCATGAGTCACCATGCCTGGCTGTTTCCAATGTGGCCTTGAACTCACAGAGATCCCAGATGGATTTCTGCCTCTGGAATGCTAGGATTAAAGGCGTGTGCTATCACTGCCTAACTAGTGGCTTTTCTCTTCTCTGACCCCAGATAAGTTTATTAAGGTACACAATATTTTGGGGAACACAATACCACCACACATCTTATTCTAAAGATTTTCAAATCCACATCAAGGTAGACAGATTAAGGCAATGAAGCCCACACACCGATCACCTGACCTTGACAGTAGTCAGCACACATGGCAGACATGTATCACATGTGTTCTATACCCCACCTTATCTTCTTAGAGCAAATCTCCATTGAAAACATCTCCTTTATAACAAAAATCGTATCATTGTTGACCATTTAAAATTATCCCTATTATAAAGCATCCTTGATTGTCTAGTAAATACCATTTTTTATTCTCAGTTTATCCAAGTCATTGATACCTTTTCCAAAAGACAAAGTCCAGAGAGGTGACAGGGCTGAGCCTGCCCACAGGTAGAAGAGGCAGTTCACACTGTGACTTGCTTCTTCTACAAAGGCTTGTCTGTCACTGAAGTGTCTCTTCTTGCAGCCCATGACCTTACCTGTGTCTCTGTTCTCTGGAGTATCCCTCTCACCGGACGTCATTACCAGGAGTCCCCATCCTTGCCATGGTCCTAGGCTTCAACACTGGAAGACATCATTGATTGTGTTACTCACATCTCCCCTCAACATCCCAGGCTCCACAGCAGAATGTTGGTTTCCAGAGACTCCCAGGTAGCACAGGGTCTTGTCACCTTCAAGTGGCCTTAGCATAACAAACAGCCATCTCTTCAGCCCAAACAGAGATAGCAAAGCAAGCTATGTGCTCTGGTCCTTCCCACCTATGGACAAGCTTGGCAGGCACAGCTTCATCCTGTCCCAGGTCTGACCTGCGTGTCTTCTTAAGTAGGAAAAAAACAAATAGGTTCTCCCAACATGGAGAACACATCTCCTCGTTGTACCCAGAGTAAAGGTGCAATCAGCAGCTCCCCCTGCCTCCAATTTACGTGGAATCTCTGCAAACCTGGAAGAGGTAACTTGTGCACATGTTTGTAGGTCTTTTCTCCCCAAGCTGTTTACAGTTGTAAATTTGGTTTTGTCACAGAAAGACAATAACATAAACAGCGCAACCTACAGTCACTTGCACAATTCATATGTACAATGCTATCAACGTCATTGGATGTCGCACCTCGGTCTCAAGGCCCTTTGATTCCAGGGCCTATTTCCCCTGTGACTGCTCAAGATTCTTGATTGTGATTCTGATTGTGCATATCCCAAGTTTGCTCCACATCAGTGGAGATGAGTTGTGGGGGCAAGACTCACAACATAAAGATCCTGCAGATGTCAGGGCTTACCCAAATGCAAGCTGATGGTACATGCCAGTTGACATCATCACACATTTTCCTGGCTTAGACAGTGGGACCATGAAAGGAACAACAGGTTCTGTAGGGCGTGGCACAGGTTGCTGCTTTTCTCTCTCTCACACACAATTAGTATCACCCCTTTGCTTTCCGTGGGAGAGAAAAAGTCTCATCATAATTGTATGAGTATTATTTTGATCTGAGTATCACAAAAAATAAATAAATAAAAATCTCCCTTTAAATCAAACAAAAGGTCATTCCTTCCACTCTGACACACACCTTGGTTTCCAATCACTCTCTCATTTAGCACTGTCTGGGACACTTAAGAAAAAGGAAGCCCATTTGAGATGGAAAGGTCCAGTCTGCAGCTACTTGATGGTGAGATGAAGACAATTTTCATCAGGCTTAATCCTCTGAATGAAATAAAATCTCTAGCTCGAGAAATTTCTATCTACTGATTTATAGGACTAGAGGGGAGTAGACTCCAAATATCTTAGGGGCATAGGGCACTTTATGGTGACAATTTGACACTAATAAGAGAAAGCCTCCAAATGTTCTAAGTCAGCACAAGAGATTCAGGAGCATCTGGCAGGAAAAGGGGAGGTGGATCCCCCAAGGAGCCGCATCTCATCTTTCCAGGCTGAGTCTACAAATACAACCCTTTAAAAAGCCAGGCGTGGTGGTGGTGGAATGTGCCTGTGATCCCTGAACACAGGAAGCTTGAGCATGAGGACCACTTCTTGTTTGAGGCCAGTCTAGGCTATATAGTGACTTCAAGGCCTCTATAGTGATATATAGTGACCCAGGCCTATATAGACAGACCTTGTCTCAAAACTACTACTACTTAATACTAATAATGATAGATATATAGGTGATAGATGATAGATAGACACATAGACAGATAGAGGGACAGATGATTGATAGACAGATACATACATACATGGATGGATGGATGGATGGATGGATGGATGGATGGATGGATGAATGGATACATAGATACATAGATGGATGGATAGATAGATAGATAGATAGATAGATAGATAGATAGATAGATGGATGGATGGATGGATGGATGGATGGATGGATGGATGGATAGATAGATAGATAGATAGATAGATAGATAGATAGATAGATAGATAGATGATAAAGCACGCTAGCCCAGAACACCATCACATGACTGAGAGGCTCAGAGAACCAACTCTAACCATGACCTGCAAAGGTAAGTTTCTCCCTTTTAAATAAAAGATTATGGCACATCCAGAAAAGAACATGTAGCTGAAAACCTTTTCACTATTTCAGGTGTTTTTGTTCCTTGTTTTTGTCTAGAGGCAGGGTCTTATGTAACAAAGCCTAGCCTCGAACTCACTATATAGCCGAGAAGAGCCTTGATCCTCCTTCCACCTCCCTTGGGCTAGTACTGCAGCCATGAGCCATCACGCCCGGTTTACCATCCTTTCCCTTGGCCAGCACTGAGGCCATTCCCGTATCATTTAATACTCTCCAGGCAGGCTCATCGTTCTTGGCAACAGCACTTCATGGAGCTCCTCTTTCTGCTTGCTCTGTCATTACTCTACCACAGGGGCATCTTGGAGCACACCCTGTGCTTGCTTGATCATTTTCCTAGGATAAAATAGAAAGAGAGAATTATTAGGTCAAAATTCAGGACTGCATCAGCTTTGGATTCCATGTGGCATGGGAATTCTACTCCACGTCAAATGCTGCATCAGTCAGAGTCCCCAGCCTAAAACCTTCCAAGCGAGCTGGAAGGGTCAGAACTCTTGGATGATGCTCAAGGACCCATATACGACCATGGCCTCCATCAGGTAATAGCTTCGATTTTATCTCCTCAGCCCATAGACATTAATTTTTTCCTCCCCTTCACAGTTATGGACCACAACCTGGGACTCACAGAAATCCCTGAGCAGACAGTGACTGTCAGAAGTGAACTGAAACTCAAGCTGGGGTGCTGGATCCCCAGGAGCCACAAGTCCCTCCATTGCCACATCTGCTTATCCACACAATGCCTCCACACTCACACCCAGCTTTAGAGACTCTGTTCTCCACTGGAAAGCCACTCTCTTGATCTTTTTAGCTTCCACCTTTCAAAAATCTTCAACAATATCTTCACATACAGCACTGTGCTTGGATACCCCAGGAACCAAGATTCCTCAACACCTCCCTTCAAGATAGAACTCCATGTTTCCATTCGTTTGGCTGTTTGTCCCTGTGCTTTATCCAACCTTGGTCTCAACAATTCTCGCTCATACAAACCCTCCTCTTTCTCGCTAATTGGACTCCCGGCGCTCCACCCAGGGCCTAGCCGTGGATGTCTGCATACAGATCCCTCGGTCATTGGATGGGGTTTCTAGCACAATAATTAGGGTGTTTGGCCATCCCATCACCAGAGTAGGTCAGTTCAGGCTGTCTCTCGACCATTGCCAGCAGTCTATTGTGGGGGTATCTTTGTGGATTTCTGTGGGCCTCCCTAGCACTTTGCTTCTTCCTATTCTCATGTGGTCTTCATTTATCATGGTCTCTCTTTCCTTGTTCTCCCTCTCTGTTCTTGATCCAGGTGGGATCTCCCGCTCTCTTTCCCTCGACCCTCGCCCTTCATTACCCCCACTCATGTCCAGGCTGTTCATGTAGATCTCATCCATTTCTCCACCATTGGGCGATCCCCGTGTCTTTCTTGGGGTCCTGTTTTCCAGGTAGCCTCCCTGGTGACGTGAATAGCAGTCCAGTCATCCTTGTTCCACATCTAGTATTCTCCTATGAGTGAGTACATACCATGTTTGTCTTTCTGAGTCTGGGTTACCTCATTCAGGATGATTTTTTTCTAGATCCATCCATTTGCCTGCAAACCTCATGATGTCATTGTTTTTCTTTGCTGATTAGTATTCCATTGTGTATATGTACCACATTTTATTCATCCATTCTTCAGTTGAAGGGCATCTAGGTTGTTTCCAGGTTCTGGCTATTACAAACAATGCTGATATGAACATAGCTGAGCAAGTGCTCTTGTGGTATGATTGAGCATTCCTTGGGTATGTGCCCAAGAGTGGTATAGCTGGATCTTGGGGGAGATTGATTCCCAATTTTCTAAGAAAGTGCCATATTGATTTCCAAAGTGGTTGGCTGAGGGGCCCCCAACTGGATCAGGCCCTCTGAATGGGTGAGACAGTTGATTGGCTTGATCTGTTTGGGAGGCATCCAGGCAGTGGGACTGGGTCCTGTGCTCATTGCATGAGTTGGCTGTTTGAAACCTGGGGCTTATGCAGGGTCATTTGGCTCGGCCTGGGAGGAGGGGACTGGACCTGCCTGGACTGAGTCTACCAAGTTGATCTCAGTCCTCAGGGGAGGCTTTGCCCTGGAGGAAGTGGGAATG